>NW_026000169.1:3464608-3590600 GCF_001458135.2 Marmota marmota marmota
ACCAAAGCAACGGGTGAGTCCTGACCGGCCCTCACAGGCCCCATCTCAGCCCTGTTGCCACTGCCCACGAAGGCTCAGTTGGTATTTACCTCCACAGCACTCAGCAGGACCCGGACCGAGAAGCAGTTTCTGAGGGCTCCTTAGCCCTGGGCCAGAGCAGTACCGGGAGCCAGAACTCAGCCGCTCCGTGCTCAGTGTGTGCTCTGATAAGAGCAGGCTCCAAGAAGCAGTTTCCGCGGGTTATTTAGCACTGAGCCTGAGTAATTTTTCTGCAAGCCGCAGGCGAATGGCAGCCTGAAATTACCTGTTCTCTGGCTGAATGAGCTGCGATCAGTCGAAAACAGGGATGGTGACGTCAGCTCTCCAAGATGGTGGCCGCTGGCCTCCTCTGTGGTCTGACCGGTGTGGAGAACTGAATTGGACTGCTTCCTTCCCCCGTCTCAAACCCAGAATTCAGCACTGAGTACGGTGCTTGCACAGCTGGCAGAAGCCCGCAGAATCCGCAGCGCTGTATCCCTGCGTCGCTATCTCCTCGTTTCCCAGCGCGCGCCGCAGACTCTAGCCATGGGGCAATTTGCTGAATAAGCAGTGTGACCCTCCGTGCGGACAAATCTCTCACGTTTGAGCCCCCGTAGCTGATCCTCGTGCGATGGAAATCCTTCCTCCAGGTTCCGGAGCACCCCACTATTGCTGGAAATTCCTAACACGATAGCCTTTAGCCGTCCTGACTCGTCATTCTCCCACACTGTGACGCGGCACACGGGGGCAATGCACTCCCCTCGCCGCCATCTTCCCCTCTTCTATTATTCAATATTTCTATCCATACCCTTGAACATACTTAGGTAAGCACATTTTGTCTCATACCAAGGAATCTGGTATGGCCTGTCACCTTGATGTTGTAATCATTTTCACTTGTAATCATGTGGTATTACAACATAGGACAATGTCATTGCACAGATATTGCTGAGAGAGAGAGAGAGAGAGAGACCGTCCTCTGGAATCACAGAACAAGCTGTTAGGCCATGAATGAGAACCTGGGGGACAACTAACTCCTGGCTCAATGCTTAGTCCTGTTAGCTGGGCATGCATGGTGGCAGATGCCTGCGATCCCACATGAGATGGGAACTATGATGCCACAACCCAGGAGTACCTAGTTCTGCCAGAAGCTGGAAGAACAAGGAATCATCCTACCTTGGAGGGTTGGAGGGGGCTTGGGCTGGCTCACACTTTGATTTCAGGCTCTAACCTGCAAGACTGTGAAAAAAGAAATTCCTGTTTTTTTTTTTTGTTGTTGTTGTTGTTTTGTACCAGGGATTGAACTCAGGAGCACTCAACCACTGAGCTCATCCCCAGCCCTATTTTGTATTTTATTTAGAGACAGAGTCTCACTGAATTGCTTAGCACTTCATTGTTGCTGAGGCTGGCTTTGAAGTGGCAATCCTCCTGCCTCAGCCTCCTGAGGAGCTGGGATTATAGTGTGTGCCTCAGCACCCGGCTTTTCCTGTGGATTTACACCATCCACCTTATGGTATATTGTATGGCAACTTTAGGAAACGAATATACTATGTTAAGCCCCAGAAGGGATACAAAGTATAATTATTCATTTGCAAAATTTTTTTGAGTACCAGTTTATTCCAGATACTCTTGCTAAGTGTTAGAGAGGTAAGAAACAAAACCAGATATGGTCTCTGCCTCCATGCACTTCCCTTCTAGATGGGGAGAAATATTAAACGAGAATGTCATAAAAGTATGAACTGACATCTATGTAGGGTTTGCCATTATTTTGGTGTGTGAGGCTTTAAGTGTATATAATGGGAAAACAATCAAGGAAGAAGACCCAGACAGACATCCCTGAAGAAACAGCAATTGAAGTGAGCTCTGAAGGAAAAATGTACTTATCTAAATGAGGGGTAGGGAAGGTGTGGTGTGAGAGGGAATACCCAAGGCAGAAAAAGAGCACATACAAAGGCCCGAGGTAGGAATGAATCTGGTATGTTGGAGGAACAAAAACCCAAGTGTGGGAGGCAGAGGGAACACAGTGCAGGATGACACAGGGAGACAGAGGGGCCAAGCGTGCTGCATAGGCCACACCAAGGATTTGACCTTTATTTGTCCATTCTAAGAGAATGGACGAGAAAAGCAAGGGATACGAGCTTTGTTCCAAGGGAACAGATGGTGGCTAATGGTGGGTTTTTCTGCATGAGTATGTCCTGATATGTCCAGATCATTCTGGATCCTGGCACCTGGGGAAGAGACGCTACAGTTAGTCTTTGTTGCTGAAATCTGGAAGCATGACCACACTGAAAACCTGGGTGACTGCAGCTTTAGTAATATGCAGTAGAAGCACTGCAACTAAGCAACACCCATTGCCCCAAAAGCTTGAAAATGGCAAAGGAAATTGTGATGGTTTGTTTGATGCATTAAGTTGACTAGACAGAATTTTGTAGACAGGAGTAACATCCATAATCATTTGACTTTAAATAAAAAAGATAATTGTTGATAATCTAGGTGGGCCTGATCCAATCAGGTGAAAGGCCTTAAGAGCAGAGCTGAGGCTTCCCTGAAGAATTCTACCTCTTAATCCATATGCAACAAAATGAAATTAAACCCCTATCTCTCACCATGCACAAAACTTAACTCAAAATGGATCAAGGACCTAGGAATTAAACCAGAGACTCTGCGTCTAATAGAAGAAAAAGTAGGCCCTAATCTCCATCATGTGGGAATAGAACCCAACTTCCTTAATACGACTCCTATAGCACAAGAATTAAAACCAAGAATCAATAAATGGGATGGATTCAAACTAAAAGTTTTTTCTCAGCAAAAGAAACAATCTGTGAGGTGAACAGAGAGCCCACATCCTGGGAGCAAATTTTTACCCCTCACACATCAGAGTTCTAATCTCTAGGGTATATAAAGAACTCAAAAAGCTAAACACCAAAAACAAACAAACAAAAAAACAAAAACAAATAATCCACTTGACAAATGGGCCAAAGACCTGAACAGACACTTCTCAGAAGAGGATACACAATCAATCAACAAATATATGAAAAAAATGCTCCGCATCTCTAGCAACCAGAGAAATGCAAATCAAAACTACTCTAAGATATCATCTCACTTTAGTCAGAATGGCAGCCATTATGAAGTCAAACAACAACAAGTTTTGACAAGGATGTGGGGGAAAAGGTACACTCATACATTGCTGGTGGGACTGCAAATTGGTGCAGCCCTTTTGGAAAGCAATATGGAGAATCCTTGGAAATCTGGGATTGGAACCACCATTTGACCCAGCTATTCCTCTCCTCAGTCTATACCCAAAGGACTTAAAAACAGCATACTCCAGGGACACAGCCACATCAATGTTTATAGCAGCACATTCACAATAGCTAAACTGTGGAGCCAAACTAGATGTCTTTCAGTGGATGAATGGATACAAAAAAAAATGTGGTATATATACACAATGGAATTTTACTCAGCATTAAAAAAGAACAAAATCATGGCATTTGCAGGTAAATGGATGGCATTGGAGAAGATAATGCTAAGTGAAGTTAGCCAATCAAAAAAAATGCAGAATGTTTTTTCTGATATAAAGGGGGTGACTCATAATGGGGTAGGGAGGGAGAGCATGGGAGGATTAGATTAATTCTAGATAGGGAAGAGGGTAGAAGGGAAAGGGAGGGGGCAGGGGATTAGCAAGGATGGTAGAATATGATGGTCATCATTATACAAAGTACATGTATGAAGACTTGAATTGCGTGTCAACATACCTTATATACAAACAGAGATGTGAAAAATTGTGGTATATATGTGTATTAAGAATTATAATGCAAAAGAGACACAGAAATGAAGGCAAGAGTCAGGTTGATGAAGCACCTGCCAGTGGTCTCTGGAATAGCTGGGGGTCAAGAGGTAAGCAGAACACTGAATTTCCCACAGTGGATGCAGATTCAAATCAGAGAAATACAAGTTTGTGGCTGTTATTTTGAAAGTGTGTTAGCATTCAGGGTGCTACCCCTGTGGCTGAATGCATGCTTCATGGGTTTAGCAGATGCTTGGCGGTGGGAAGGGTAGAGGTGAGCCTAGGCTCTAGTTGCTACTTATGGCTGTACTACACTTTTTCTAGAAATATTTCTCTTAGTTCTTTCTGCTGGTGACTTCTATTATCTAGACAAGGAAAATTGAAAAGCAAAACTCAGAATCTTTATTGAATTGGACTTAGACTGCCATCTTGTGGATATTTAGCCTCATCATCTAGTGCCAGCAAAAACACTGTACATAAAAGTACACATAAATATCTTTTTGCAAATTGACAATGAAATTTTACATATTTATGGTGTACAATATAATGCTTTGATATATAAGCCTTTTGCAACAGATAAATCAAGCTACTTAATATACGTATTACCCCACATGCTTATCATTTATTTTTGTAGGAAAAACACTTAAAATCTACTCGCAATTTTCAAATACATAGTATACTGTTTTTAACTTTTGCAGTATAATTTACAATAGATTTATTGAATTTATTCCTCCTGTAAAACAACAAATTTTGTGTTCTTTGACCACCATCTCTCTAACCCCCGACACTGGCTTCTGGTAACCACTGTTCTACTTTCTGTTTCTGTGAGTTTGATACGATTTATACCCCACATATAAGTGAGAATATGTGATATTTACCATTTTTTGCCTGACTTATTTCACTTAACACTATGTTCTTCAGGTACATCCACAGTCACAAACGACAAAATTTCCTTCTTTTCAGACTGAATAATACTCCATTATATGTATTTTTCACATTTTCTTTATTTGTTGATGAACAATTAAATTAATTCCATATCTTGATTATAGTAAATAATCTTACAATAAACACTGAAGAGAGATGTCCCCTTGACATACTGAATTCATTTCTTTTGGATATATACCCAGTAGTGAGACTGTTGGATCATTATGACCGTTATATTTTTAATTTTCTGAGGACCCTCCACTGCCTTCCATAATGGCTATACAATTTCTATTTAATTATTTATATAATATTTATATATTTAATTATTTAAATATTTATAATATTTAAATAATTATTAAAAATTATTTTTAAAATTATTTAAATATTTATAATATTTAATTATTTCTATAATAATTTCTATTCCCACCAGCAGCTACACATGCATTCTTAAAAATATTGAAACTGGAAGAGACTTTAGATTATTCACCACATGACCTAATTTTACAAAAGAAAACACTTGAAGTTGAGAGGGGAAAAATGACTGGTCACCACGGTATTTTCATTTGGCCAATCTGATGCACCATTTTGATACATTACTGTGCTCCTTCAAAGCCCAGTAAAGGAATAAGACACAGATTGGACAGACCCTGAGACTTGGAGTGAAAGTAAAGATAGGATGAGACTCAGAACTGGGATGAGGCTAAAAAAATGGTTCTTTGTATTTATTACAAAATTAGCATTTTAAAGTTGGTGTTCCCTTTCTGTTCTCTCTGCTTCCAAGAGGCAACTCTTTATCTGTTTCTAACTCTCTCATTGTTACTACTATAAATTTAAATAATAGGCTTATGCTTTTATTTAAACACTATTTATTACCTTCTTATTACAAAAGATGAGGCTGTAAATTACACATTAGGCTACTTTCCCTATATATTTTCATTCCTTGAATTATCTATTTTATTTTTAGATCTCTCATTGATCATCTTTGTAATTTCAATAACATAGTTCTATCATCTTTAGTTGTTTTTTTTTTTTTTTGAATCTCTGCTTATTTAGGATGAGTGTCCTTATCCTGCTCACTACTTTTCCTTCCTCTCTCAGTCAGTCAGCCACAATTTTTCTTCTATGTTCTCTGGTTTGTCTACATTAACATTCTATGCACCTGCCATATATAAACCTATGGATTTCCCATATGTAGATTCTAAAAGAAAAACTAACAACCAGCAGTTAAAGTATTACATTTATATACATTTTTGTTTTCCAAGCAAAGTCAAGTAGTATGTTTAGAAAATATTTTCTTATCCATTCAACATCTATGTACATTTCTGGTGTGCTCAGTGGAACTTCTTTCTAGCTTCGTGTTCAAATGGACTCTCTCTTTCACTCCCTCTCGTTGCACTTCATCAGTTACTTGGTTTTGCAAAGTTTGTGTTTTGTTTGTTTATTTCTCACTTGATTTTTCATTTTTCTTTCTTTCTTTTTTTTCTTTTGCAATATAATAACATGACTTTGTCATGGTCTCAAGTTCATCTAGCATTGCGATTACCTGATCTTGCACCAGTACTGGGGAGACATCACCAGAATCTCTGTCCTACTGACTGATTGTTGTCCAGGTGTTTGGCAGAGCTGTGTCTTCCCAGACACAATGTTTTCTTGGATTACATATGTGGTTTTTTTTTCTTGAAATGTTTACAATTAATTATCTTTTTATCCTGTGTGCCTTAAAATTTACAAAGTTTTAAAAAATTTATCCTACTCAGCAGTCAGTGAAGCTTTTTCTGCTGAAAACTTGTACTTGTTAGGGATCACCCACCTCTGCTGTTTCTTTGAGATATCCTCTCTCTTCCATTATATTGTCTCTGAGTTTCTAAATCTTTTCTAGTTCTCTTATATTTTCTCTCACATTTCTCTTTATCATTTTGCTTATATTTTGGGGTGTTTCTGTGACTATTTGCCTATCATTCTATTGAGTTTTTCCTGTTCTACTCTTAATCTCTTTACTTTTTCTGGCATGCTTTTTTTTCTTAAGATCCTGGTCGTGGACACATAATCCTCTTGGATACTTGAATTCTTACTTTTTCCCCCCACTGCAGTATTTTTTTTCTTTTTTCCTTTCTTTTTATTTAGGATGGTAGTTTATCTCATATATTTGGTCATTTTAGGGTTTTTCTTCTCAAATTTAAGAATGAAGGGTGGGGATGTAGTAGAGTCCTGGCCCAGCTATATTGGATCCAGTATTGGTTTCCAATTGGTTGTTCCACTGAATGGAAATTCTGATCGGGAGTTCTGTTTATGCACTTAAGCTTGTGGAACAGCAAGTGTACAAAACTTTTAAATGTGAAGATGTGGAATTGGCTGTTGGGTGGGGCCCCCAAAAGTCAGAATGAGTGACTTTACTCTGGGGTGTGTTAACATTCATTAGAGATGGCTTGCAAACGTCAGCAATGAGGGAAGTGGAGAGGGGAATGTAATTGGCACACCTCTTGTCGGTTTATATATTCAATAAATTCTCCTGTTTTCAGGCTCCAGACCAATCCCTCCATCTGAGCCCAGAAGCATACTAGGATTCTAGTTGGCACATTATGGCATCCCCAGCCCCCACTCAACCCCATGATGGAATATCCCAGGGAATAACTTCCTCTTCCATAGTTTATCACTATACTCCCATCTGTGTTCTGCTTTCTGGAGATTTATTGAAATCTGTTGTCTATTGGTTATCTCTGATTTCCTGATTTTTTTTTCCCCTTTGGTGACTTTTGAAGTGTTTCAGTGTGTTCTGAGAGGAACAGGATATAAATGTGTGTACCAAATCCAGTATCTTGAACAATTTGGTAGATTTTCTTTGATGTTAAAATGTTCTGTTTCATTGGTGCTTGTGTGGTTTTCTGATTCTCACTAAAGTACTCTTTTCTTCATCTTCCAAAAATGATATTGACTTCATGACATGCTAATTATTACACACCTACACTTTAGAGTAGGGGTTTATAAGGGAACTTGGAGATAGTTTCTTGCTCTTTGCAATCAATAAATTGTGGGTTAGCTGAGAACTGAGGACCTCTAGGTGTTCTGGACTATAACATGCACTATTTGCTATACAAAGAAACCAAAAAGAGAGGGTTGGAATATCTTTCAGGTAGCCAATTACGAATTTCTGTCCCATTATCCCATAAATCAACAGCATATTTAGAGCCAATAAATTCCTAATCTTCCAGATTTCCCCATTTCCCAAGATAATTTATTAATTAACATTTATACACATATCCATTCTATATATATAAATCCTTGCTCTAAGCCAGGCATCATGCACTATGTTAAGTACCTAAGACATCTCCACTCCCTCTGGGACCTTCTGGTGGAGGTAGAAAGACTGGCACAAAGGGATAATGCCTAAATCAGCCTGCAGTTGAGAGGGAGAAAGAGGAAGCATATTGTGCTTCAGACCCCAAGCTGTTCAGTAAATGCAGGGTCTGCAAATCTTAACTGCTTCTAGAGGCCATTAGGTGGCGGGACTAGGTGTGGCTGGCTGAGTGGGACTAGATGTGGCACTGTGCTGAAGAGCACAGGCTTCACTTTTCAGGGCATCTATGTGCAGTGGCAACTGGGAATTTAAACCCCATATTGTTAGATTATCAGAAGAGGAATAAAACATGAATTTTAATATTAATTATGAGAAGGAATATGGTGAGAAGAGTTTTTAATTTAAAAAAATGTATCCATAGCATTATAAAAGATGAGTATATGTAATCTTCAGATGCATTTAAATTAGTTCATGATCAATAAATGCACATTGGATTCTCAATTTATCTACTATAGGCCACAAGAAATACACATAGGGATGAGATTAATATCTTCCCAATTTCAGTAGTCATGGCACTGAGAAGAAGCAAAACAAGTTGGAGTCAAGGCATCTGCAATATTCATTTTGTCTCAAGTAAAAGTACGTCAGAGTTAGAATAGCCCTTGTGCAATATTATTTTTTCTAGGCAACTAACTGTACCTGAAGCTACAAGTAAGTGATTTGTCACTGAGTTTTCAAAAGAACTAGTCTCTGAAACATCTCCTCTGGTTTTTAATTTCTTGCAAAAATCTGTTGATGTATATATAGTTCATCTCTAAAACTCTTTGGGAGGGGTCATTTCAGATACCAATGGAACAAAAGAACATTCTGGAAGAGTGTCCAAACACCCACCCACCTCAGTGCATGAGGTTTGCACAGACAAGGGTGTACTTTGGCTCTTCCCAAAAGTAGTGAGTGTAAGGGTCTCATCATTTTAGAAGACATGATGTTAGTAGGACAGTTTAATATGAAAGGTGACAGTTGAAATGATGGCTTATGAATGACAGAATGTTAATGTAGAATGTTATCACAGATGAACTGGAATAATTAGTAGTTTTTTACTAACAATTTATATGTGCTTGTCACATTAGGAACAGGAAGTAAATTGGATACTCTTTTGTTGCCACAGACCTGTCCTAAACTTCGCAGTACTGCCATGCATTACTCGCATGTTGTCTGTCCACCCTGTTAGAACATAAGCTCCAAGAGGACAGGGAATTTGCCTTTGTTCATTGCCATAACCATCCCAGCACCTAGAAAGATACCTGGAAATGGGAACCGGATGAATATTTCTTGGGTAATAAATACATGAACAAATAAATGAGACCATTATTTGCTTGCATGAATAGTTGCCAAGATAAATATGGTGCAAGCAGAGGTCTCCCTGGTTACAGAAATGCTGTTATTTGTTTATAAACTGCAGTTGCCAGTTGAATCACCTGCTGTGATTTTTTGTCTACTTTAGTTGACAGAAGGACCTGCTAAGAAGATACTGTGCTGAGTTATATAACTTTGGTCCTCTACTCTAAGTCTCCTTTGCACACCTCCTTATGGGACTCTGCCGCAGGGACACCCATAAGTATGGTTTGGGTTCCCCTTGGATTCTTTTGAAGAGCGGGCACTGGAAGCTGCCTGAGCACCTGAGAGAGTCGGGGAAATTCCTGTCCTTGGCAGGAGCAGCCCCAGCAACAATTTCCCCCTCCTGGCAGTGGCAGTTAGTGGGTTCTGGTTTCCACAGGATCATCCTGCTTCTTTCTGCCTTCCCCCTACCACTGTCTGCAGAGGCTTCAGTGGCAGCCAGGCAGAGACCTCTGCTCATGGTCTAGTCGGATCTGGATCTGGCTTCCCCAAATTCCCTCCCTTTATTCTACTTTCCCTAGGGGTAGAAACTGCTTCTGGACGTTATCTCTTTATTACCTCAATGTTCCCCTTTTGTATTTTCAGCCCTCTAACACATATTTAGCCAAGACTTTAATATTGATTATAATTAATGTAGAATAAATCCCTGTGTTAAAATAATTAGCATGCTTTCTAGTTTTCTCTAGTGGACTGTGATGGATAAAGATTCTCATCATATTCTTTATCCTTTAGCTGTGTGTTTCTATAAATTTTGCATTTACAGCTCTAATAACTTTAATCACAGACTTATAGGGCTTCTTTTAATTTGATTTTAACTTCAAGTCTTTTTAAATTTAAAAATGTTTTTCTGATGGTGAGACTCACAAAACCAATAGTGGTGTGGACAGAATGTAAATGTCATATTCTGCTTTTAAAGTCCCCTCTTTATAAATATGTAGTCTCCAATAAACCCCCCAATGGTTCATGATTTCGAAGAGGATCCCTTTCTATGATATTGAAGCGGAGAAAAACTTTCTATAGGTTTATAATTCCTTTTTTTTTTTTTGCTCTGTGAACAATAGAGTTTATATAAATATAAAATTGTTCACCTCCTAAGCTACCACTCCACAAAGACTCAACAAAACAAAACATATTTTAACAAAGTACAAATACACTTATAACAATCTGCTGATTAAGACTCCAACAAAGTTCACAGTACCTATAATGGAACTTACAGATTTTTATAATATTTTTTAGATTGGTTTACAGTTACATATGTTCCCTTGTTTTAAGAAATATCATTAATACAAATGTATGAATTACAACATCCCTGTTACAGAAAAAATAGATTCATAACATAAAATGTCTTTTAGGCATTTATTATGCCAAGTATTTAAATGATTATTCTTAATGTAACATAATAATAATATTAATTTAGTTATAAAAGATAAGATTTTATTAGCCTAAGGACCACCTAAGAGTTTCCAGGAAGTTCCAAAGTAAAATCTGTCTAGCTTTTAAATGAAGTAAGTAGAATAGCAGCAATCCCTGGGTATCCCTTAAATGTAAACTGTGAAGATTCTTCTTATATTAACTGGGCCTTAAGTAAATGATATGTTAGAGCATAAAAATATAAACAGAAATTTTGAGACTAGCTAATAATACTGGCCTGAATTTTGTTTTTACTTGTGCGTATGTCAGGTAAGAAATCTCATCACTAAGTATATATTAAAAATTAACAATTATTTCTAACTTTTCTAACTCATTTACAAGCCAAGTGCTCACTCTTACCATTGAATCAAATCTTATTTCTGAAAATAACCTACAGAAGTAGTATGTAAATACATAGATCTTTGAAATAGACTAAAAGCATCCTCCCATGTTCTATGGATCAAGATGTGATGATCTCTATAACATATGTAAGTGAACACATTAACTTGGGATATACTGACACATTATTGTAGGCATACATATGTGTACCATAAAGTAAATTCTAACAATGTTTCTAGTGACAGCATACTTTCTAGCACTGCTAGAGAAAGAAAATAAAAACTTAGTATGAAAACTATGTTTTATTTTTTAAACAAAGTTTTTAAGTGGAAAAATAAATCCAATTCTCTTCTTGCAATTGAACTGAGTTCTAAACAGTTCATAGTCAAAAGTCTCTTCACTTGTTCTCCAATGATACATAAGCTTTCTGTCTATTCCAGAAGTCTCATCATCTCCAATTATGCTTTCCAAGATACAAGGTAGCCATGCTGGTTAAATTCTTCCCGATGCCCACTTCACACCTGATGTAACTTCACAGGTTGGTACCTTGAGCACCACACCCATGATAACCACAGCCAGCCACTTTGAAGGGGAAGAGAGCACAGAAGGCAAATATCACCCATTGCACTGGACAGGCTGTAACTACTGACCAAAAGATTCCTGATCCAGCCTCTGAAATTGATTTATTCTCTAAAGAAGTTACCTTCCTAGACTCAAACACTCAATAACTATTTCTGTCCTCATCAATATGATCCCACCATGAATCTACCTCTGATAGTCTTTACTGCTCAAAAGTCACATGAGAACATCAAGATAATTGTCACCATACAGGCAATAGAGCCGCTGCTGAGCAATTCATAGAAAAGAGAGACTGCAATGGCACCGACTCCAAAGAACAAAAGGAAAAATGATGCCCCTAGATGTTTGGTTTTTGATCTTCTTGGTTGATTAGTTGTCTCTCCTTTTGCATCAAACAGTGAAACACTTTTGGTGTCATCATTGCTACCCTGTGACAACATGGTGGCCCTGAGTCAGACCCTATAGGTTTGTAATTCTATTCTCACACAGATACAATGCTTTTAAATATGTTTAAATGTTTTTTTCATGTTGAATAATATGAGTAGCTTTCAAGAGGACCAAGTCCCAACAGTCACTTGCATGGTTCATTCAGTTCTGCTCACTGCAAGAGGACATTGACACACGGAGGTTGGAGTTTGCTGTGTGAGAATCCCATGTTGGGAAGTGGCCTTTTCCTGCTGGGGCAGAGTTAGCAGCTTTCAAGCAGCTGATTGTTAGCTAGGAATACCTGGGATGGGGCAGAATAGGAGCAGCAATATTGCTCTTTGAGATTGCTAAAATTCTTGGTAATTATGTCCTCTGCAAGCTTTCTGCTGCAGAATTGTTGATCTAAGGTCTAGGACCAATTTGATTTTGCTAACAACAGCATTTTCGCATGATCTATGAAAGATGAAAAAGTGATGTGGTAGAAAGGTTTAAGTCATCAGAGGATAGTGAATTGCTTGGCCTGCAGGGAGGGAAGAAATTAATTTCTCCTTCTCACCAATTGTAACTTCTATCTACTGAGTACCTCTGAAGAGTGAGGCACCATTCTAGGCACCCATACCCAGCTCACTTGATTCTTCACAAAACTGTGGAGTGGGTATTGTGATGACAACATTTATCATGAAATTTGAGCTAATAATCAAATGCCCAACCAGAAGGTGGTAGAGCAAGTCCTCAGTCAAATCTAAGTTTAAAGCTAAGCATTTTGCCTTTTTTTCCTTCCTGCTACTACAAAACAGGTGTGTTCTTGTACAGTCTTGCAGGGGCAATTTCCATATTTGACATTAATGAGACTCACAAGAGATTTATGTCTTTTACTGCTTACAACCTCTCATGTTTTTCATATCTTCTTTTTAACTTGTATTATTTTTCTACTTTCAAAAAGAGATGTAATTCTGTCTGTCTCATTCCATGTCTTTCCTACCCCTTTGCCCACTCCTCCCTCCCCTTTAACCCATCCAAAGTTCCTCCACTTATCCCATGCACCCCACCACATGTATGATTGCATGAATGGTGTAACCCTATTTCATGCACAACCAGAGAAGTGACAAATTCTACTCCATTTGTATACAATGAATTGGAGAGCTTCCTACTGTGATGTATAACTGATTAGAACTAATAAATAAAATAAGAGGTATAACTCCGTATCTTATTTGTGAGGTAAATATTATGATCTCAGTATTGATCCTTAAAAATTCTCCATAGGGGTTCAGTTCTGAAGCTACTGATTATTAAAAAATTGCTCCTTCATTTATTTTTCATGTCACTTTAATCTTTGGAACTTTATGTTTTGCATTTCCTCTTTACATAGTTTTCTAGTGGAAGAGAGGTCTTCCTTCACTGTTTTTCTAAAATTGCATAACTTTAAGTGTTTATCTAGCACATATGGATAGAATTTTTTCTATGTTTATACCCGTATGTAAGTCTTGCTGCAATATTATTTAAAATGGGTAAAATGAATAACTGAATTTATAAGTAAGAGAAACTGAGACTTAGGGAGTTAATTGCCCAACGTAACTAACTAGACTAATCAGTAGTGGAGCGATGCCTCACACCAAAGTCTGTTCAGAGCCTGTCTCCTGCATTACTACACTCTACACGCCTCTCATTCACACTGCATTCTCACCACGTCCCACAACTTGTCTCAGAGGGATGGCTTACACAGAACATGTCTGTGGATCTGGTGCCCCCTGTTTGTGCACACCAGAGCCAATGGTATCATCTTGAAGCCTGCAGAACATTGGTCTGTTTACTTCTGTCACCCCAACCAGAAAGGAAGGTTCTTCCCACTGTTTCATTCCAGCACTTGACATAGTGAATAATATGTTGTTGGTGTTTAACAAATATTTGTTGAATAAATGCATGAGTGATTCTCGGCTTGCCAAACATATGCTCAACTTTGCCGTCTGTGCCTATGTCTACCTGGGGGAATTTCCATCTGCTTCAACTACCACCAGATCTCCATAAATAAACAAGTGAGGGATTTCAATTGGTAATGGGTATTTGTTGCTGATTATGCTAACAAACTCATGTGGAGAAATAACTTCTCCGATAATCTAAAGGAGCAATGAGAAATGCTTTGGAGTAGATGCATTTATAAATACATACATATTACTGAGATTTTATTGGCTGGCTGTTTTTGTTGCATGTGGCATAAACCCAATTCATATTAGCTTAGCAAAATGTACAGTTGTGATTTTATATATATATATATATATATATATATATATATATATATATATATATATAAAAACTGGGAAATGGACTGTAGAGTCTGGCTTCAGATCCTGATGGATCCTGGAGCCAAACAATCTTTTCTGGATCTCTCTGAGCATGCATTTTCTTTCTCATTATTTCCATGTATCTCACTCTGACTTTCTTCAGAAGAAAACCTCTCCCTATTTGATCAGAAGAAAGAAGAACCAAGACAGGAGGACCCTAAGTCAATGATTCTCACAGTGTGTTGAAACAGAATCAGCTTCTTGGGAAACAGGTTGGACGTGCAATATTCTTCAGGCCTATGCTAGAACTACTGAATCACAGACTGATAGTGGAACCAGAATTATACAGTATTCTATGTGTCCCAGGCAATTTTGGTACACACTAAAATTTAAGATCCACCTGATAAAAGGTGGGAATTGAGTTTTCAAATAAATGGCCTTCATCCAGTGACTTTTTTTAAAAAAAAATATTTATTCTTTAGTTGTAGGTGGACACAATACCTTTATTTAATTTTTATGTGGTGCTGGGGATCAAACTCAGTGCCTCACACATGCTAGGTGAGCACTTTTCCTCTGAGTCACAACCCCAGCCCCCATCCAGTGACTTTTTATTTTCAAACAAAGAGGAACATGGCAGATGGCCCCAAAGGAGAGACTCATGTTTGAAATTCCTGTAAGGTTCAAGGCACTCTCCTGAGAAAATCCTAATTAATCCACTTTAATTATGCCCTTTTCCTTATTATGAGAAGTCTTCAAAAGAAGTTTAATAAATGGTGATATTTTGGTAAATTCCACTTTAAGACTGACGGGCAAGTTGCAGGACCCTGCTCCATCAGAGAAGAGTACTCAGGCTTCTGGCGTTCAATTTCCATAAGAGCTATGGGAACTCTGCCACTTCCAATTTTATTTTTTTGGCACGAATCCTTTTTTTTTTTCTAATGATAAGGAATAAAATTGTTGGATAAAGAACGGTTGTTCATTTGTTTAGGGAGATAGCATGAAGTGGGAAAGGAAAAAAACGGCTATGCATTCTGAGGCCAGTCTGAGGAAATGGATCTCAGTAGATGACAACAGAGTCACAGCTCAGAGGAGGGAAAACTGCCTAAATTCCTTGTGCTCAAAATAGAGGGGCCCCGGGGAATCCTCAGAAGTGATAACAAGTTGCTTTGGAATTCTGTGTTCTGTATTATCTGTCATTTTAGATCATAATTGCTTTGAATCTTGCTTATTCCTTTATAGTAAAAGAAAAAAAAAACATGTATCTCCCTCTTTCTAGGGCCAATGGAATTGTCCTTTTGGGGGGCATTAAAGGGAAGATCATCAGGATAACTCTTCATGCAATAACTTGGCAATTCCTGGACAAAAACCAACAAATAAAAAAACAAAGGCAACAAGAGCTGGGAGGAAGCTAATTAACAATTATAAATAATATAATAATTCAAGTGAAATGATCCTAATAATTATTCTAAACTTAAAAAAAAAACTCCAAATAGGAATTATACTAACATAATAATAGCAAATACTTGGTTCTTAAGATGGGGTAGGTTCTGTTTTAGGCACTTCAGTTGTATTAACGCATTTTGTTTTTACAACTACCACTCATTTTACAAGAAAAAAATGGTCACTGCTCATACAACTGTTGGTACTGCAGATAGAATCCAGGGCCTCATGTGCACTAGACAAGAACTCTGCCACTAGGCTACATAAACCCGTGACACTCTGTCCTCAGCACTTAGGCAGTTTATTATTACATGAGGCTCCCTCCCAAAAGTGATTCTCTTCAGGTGAAGTCTGGAGATGTTTGCTGACATTCAATACTTTTGTGTTTGGGGAACGCCATTGCACATGTAGGATCTTTTCGGTATGGAGATAGGAGCCGCTCACTTTCTTGTTCTTCTCCTAACACTGTCATTGCAATCAGATCATCAGAGTGGACATTCATTTATTTTTGGGAAGCATTGCCATCTGACCCTATACAGAAGTCAGAGAGCTACCTGTGATTGTTATTCTTCTTTACAAATCCTTAAACTCTTTGCTATGAAGGTTAAAGAATGTTTTCATGCGAATTGTTTTTATAAAAACAGCAAACTTGAAGCTCTCTCTGCGAACCTCTGGAGTCTGAGCAACCTGACTCCTTCACAAAGCATTCAACTCTTCAGTGTTTTTTTTTTTTTTTAATTTGTTATGGCTCTCAAAGACTGCTCAGAATGTTCAATTATATTTTTAATTTCACTGCAGGCATATTAGCTGATGAACTCAGCTGTTACATCTGTTAGGATCTAGCAAGATCTTGGCATCATTCTACAGGAACCAATTTATAAACATTGTTTACTTCAAGATTTTAGTTGACATAAATTTAGCAGTTACAGAATTACAGACAGCATTACGAAAAAGCTATTAGCTACTCTTTTAAAGACAATATTTATAAAGGGAATATAATTACAACCCGAAAGCACACTGTTTCCAGAGCTAAAAGCAATAAAGCTAGAGCAATAAAGAATTTGCTATTAGCTCTCCTGGGAGAAGGAGGCCTCCAGTGGGATGGGGAATAGGCTGGGGTGAGGAGTGGGACTGAGAAGGAGAAAGAAGGAAGAAGGAAGAAAGGAATGGGATCAGGAGAGCAGTGAGGTTCTTCCAGACAGTGGGTACATTCCAGGCTGTTCTAAGAGAGCAGAGATGCAAGTCTTTGGCCTTTACTGAGGACAATTTTTTTAAAATGTTTTTCTCCAACTTGATGAAAACTTTCTCATGGGAATCCTTTGCTCACAGATGTTTTCCCAAAAGATGATTCCTCTTATTTTCCCAGATAACCAAATTTAAAAAAATTAATGAATACAGTCGTAACTAACTAGATAGTATATGGCCTGCAGTGACCTTTGTGTAAATTCAGGCTGATGAATATTTACTGAGCAATTGCTGTATGCAAAACACTTTAGTAGGCATTCTGAGAGACATTGAGATGAATAAGACATGACCCCTGCCCTCCAGAGGCATAAGATTTAGAAAGGAACAGAAGACTGTTATACTGCAATTACTAATCCTAGGTACTCTATACCAAGAATTGGTTTCAGTACCTTGGATATGCTAACTCAGTTCTCATGGCCATGCTGAAGTAAGATGCCATCATGATTTTCATTTAGTAGATGCAGATTCTAAGGTAGAACACTATATCACTTGTCCAATGTTATATAGCTATAACTAAGTTATAGCCCGAGTCAGTGGGAGATGAACTATTGACTTAAAGTCATGAAGTAAATTAATATCAGATCCAGGATTATAACTCAGTTTAGGCTCCTGACTCAACACAAGAGTACTTTTCTTAAACTGTGAAGTATTTTTTGTTTTTTTTCCTTAATAATAAATGAGCCTAGGAGTGACTTCAGCACTCCGTCCAAGATTCCGACTTGCTTATTCTGAGAAAGGAATCAACTTTAAGTCCAACTTTGTTTTTCTACAAAGTCTTGAAAGTATTCACTAAGTGTTGTATGAAATTAAGCAAAGAACTGTTTGTACAAATATCATTTTTAAAGGGCTTTTTGGCTAGAACTAATATGTACATTTGTGGTTGATTTTAGGAAGGCTTTCACATGAACATCGGTTTTTAAAGTTTCTTTAAAAAAATACTCATTTATCTAAAATGCATGTTTTACTTTAGTGCATCAGAGTAAAAGTTCATTAAATGATGTTTTTATTAGGAAATTGGTTTATATGTGTAAAGTAGCTAAAACATAACTTACAAGAATACTTAAACTCATTTTTGAAACATTCTCTAAACATGTTAATTTTCCTACAGGACTTTTAGGAAATCAGCAAGGCTGATTACCATCAACCTAGGCCCTTACATGGAAGTGAAAAGCGGGCAGTGTCTGCATTCAGTGGCTTTTTCTGACTGGTTTCTTCATTTGTCTGCTTCTGTTCAGTTCTGCTTTTGTCCTCCAACCACTTGGAAGTCTTGCTCCAAAGCTTTTGGCAGCATTGAAATTTTACTATTTCCGTATCATTCTCTTCCATTCACTGCTTCATAAGAGTTCAAGGAGAGAACTAGGTGAGCACATCAGTGATGGTGGGTGTGTTAGTTTCCTGAGGCTGCAACAACAAGGTGCCACAAACTCAGAGACGTAAAGCAACAGAATTTTTCTCAATGTCTCACAGTTCAGGAATCCAGAAGTCCTAAATCAAACCATCAAGGGTTGTGCTCCTTCCGAAGTCTGTAGGGGAAAGAAACCTCCTGACCCTTTCCAGTTTCTGGTGGCTCTGGGAAATCCTTGGTTTTTGTTGGCTTGTAACTGTATCACCCTATCATGTGGCCTTGACCTCTGTGACTCCTCCATATCTCTGTGTCTGAATCTCCCCCCAATAGTCATTGGACTTAGGATCCACTCGAAACCCCTGTAACTTCCTATTAACTCATTACTTCTGCAAAGACCCAACTTCCATAAAGGTCATATTCTGAGGTTTCCAAAGGATATACATTTTGGAGGATACTCTTTAACCCAGTAAAATAGGTTACTAAGAGAAGGCAGGAAGAAAATTTGATAATACAAACACATATTGGTTTATTTTGAAGGTGTTGTAAGGTTGCATCTGCCCACAATTACTTCTATTTTGTTATAGTTTTAGTTTCCCTTTGTGGCTGATTGGAAATAGCCAGTGATCTCCGTGGGTCTGATTCTAACTCCAAAAAGCTATGGAGACAAATGCCCATGTTTCTTGACAAGAGGGAATGTTACCTTTGGTTAGATTAATTCACTGCCTTCACTAATTATCTTCCTGAATAGCAAATGGAACTTGGCATGTCTTGAAAGGAAATTACAATTGCTAAAAAGAAGAGAGCTGTGAGTCTTGAGTGTCATACAGAAATAAGTTCAATTCTCAGTAGGGCCATGTAGTGTGCTCTGATCATAAGATTACTAACCATGCTCTCTTAGTAGTAGTTTCTGAAGCAATTAAATCCACCTACCAAGTTATTTTTAAGGATTAAAGAAAGACACAGTATATATTAAAAAATGATAGTATGCTTCCTATGTTCATAATAAGAAGAAATAATAATAAAGCTGCAGCTCTAATTGGAATCTGAAGAATCTCCTGAAGGTTCTCATATTCCCAAAGGCCAGCCTGTGGTGCTATTGCGAGGTGGTGGAAGCTTTAGGTATTTGGGCCTAGTGGAAGAAAGTGTCCCCTTAAAGGGAGCACTACAGCCTCTTCCTCTTTTGCTTCTCTTTTACTACAAAGAGAACAGGTTCCCTCAGCCATGTTCCTCCTTCATGATATGCTGTCTTGCCACAGGCCCAAAAAACATGGAGCTAACGAACCATGAACTGAAACCTCTATAACCACAAGCCAAAATGAATCTTTCCTCTGTATAAGTTGATTTTCTCAAGTATTTTGTCACAGTAATGTAAAGCTAACACAGTTGCCAAAAGGGAGTAAGGTTGCTGGATAAAGAGATGGCACTTAAAATGCATTTCTACTTTTTCAAAAATTTAAGAAAAGTGAATTCCATGGTTATACTCAAGAAGGGGACAGTAGACTACTTTAGAATGCTGAACAAAAGATGTCAGTACTTGCAAGGGTTGGCCAAACCTTCAAACTCATCATCCTTTGCAAGATGTGTATTAGTTCACCCTCATCTTACTTTTGCAGTGTGTAATATTGAACTTTGTAACTCTAATAGTCCAGGCCAAACCCTTTCCTCACACACTTCTTTCCTCCCTGGTATCAAACAGCTTTGTTTTATAGGGAGGGCAGTCTTAAAGGTTAAAAGGTAAGAAGGTGCCACTTCTTAGAAGGTAAAGTGTGGAAGGTGGAGTATTTCTAAGTAGGCATCAGCTCTGCCAAATAGGATCTAACTGTATCCGTGAACCCTGGACTTGTCTGTTTTCTGCCAGATGGCAGATCAGCTTCTTGCTCACTGCCCTTCAGTTACTCATGATGGTCTCTAGTTTCCAAAACAGAAAGCTTGGGGGATCTTCAAAATTTATCATGGAGCTGGGTGTGGTAGTGCATGCCTATTATCCCAGTGGCTCAGGAGGCTGAGGCAGGAGGATTGCGAGTTCAAAGCCAGTCTCAGCAATTTAGTAAGGCACTAAGCAACTCAGCAAGACCCTGTCTCTAAATAAAATATAGAAAAGGTCTGGGGACGTGGCTCAGGGGGTTAAGCGCCCCTGGGTTTCATTGCCAGTTCAAAAAAAAAAGATTAACATGGCTTAGGATTAGGCCTGGTTTAGTCCTTGAAATCTATAAATGCATCAGAGAAACTTCTAATGTGTAGTCATTCCACACCTATCCTTGGTCTCATATTTCAGGTCTCTGGATGTCTGTCTTAGGGTCCTGGTGGGTTTCTTATGTCTCCTGAGTCATTCCACACAGCCATCACCACCCACCACTATTACCTCCAGCCTGGCCCCACAGGTGCTGGCCTTGCTGTTGGCTCATGGTGCCAAGTACTCAGGCAGCAATGTCTTCTTTTTAAACAAATGCTCACTAGGGAGCAGCATCAAAAGGCTTAGAGCCATTGCATACTGTTCTGGGTGGATTCATTCAACTGCTAAATAGCAATTCATTATAAAGGCAAAATGTGTACTTTCACATGAAGTTCTTATTTGACTATTTTAATGAGCTATTCAGGACAAAACAGTCAGGTAACAATAGTTTGAGCTCATGTGTATAGAATATTTCACTAGGCTCTGTGGGAGGTAAAACAGACACAGGACTTGCTTTGTGGAGGCTAAAATTGTATCTTTATTTTTCTTGTTTTAAATACCCCCATCCTTCCATTTTGAGGGGGAAAAAAAGAAAAACATATTGTCACAGAGTTTGCATTATTTCCTTCATTCTGTTCTTCTTTGAAATATCAACTACTTCTAAGAGCAAAGGAGTTTTAAAAGAAAATCAAAGATTTTTTCTTTGACAAAAGGAAAAAAAGTGTCAACCCCTAAAGTAGACTCCAATAGTGAATTGCGAAGAATATAGCCTGAAATCCCTTTTCTTAGCATGATCCTTAAACTTTGAACCTTGCAATAGAAGAGTAGGGGAAATTGCTTTGTGTTCTATGTACTACACTAACCAATGTTACAAATAGTGTATTATTTAGAAAAACAATTTTATTATCTTTATATACTTGAAAAAATATTTTTGTCCTTCTTTTTCTAATTTTCTCTCTCCCTCCTTCTCTGGTGTGAGTGTGCACGTGCGTGCACACACACACACATAACACAAATTCACATACACAATCGCACAAAAATTTGACTCATAATCACTTATTAGAAGGAGAAATGTGAGAAGAGCTAAGGCCCATTTATCTTGGTAGATGAATTAGACTGTAACTGGTCTTACAATATACTCAGTATCTCGTATAGTTCCAGTCCTATAACACAAAAGGTAGTAAAAGAAGTACATGTTATGGTCTTGCTATATAAAGATGCAATAAGAGATAAAAATATGGTGGCTTCACAGTGGGGAAGTGGTTAAGCAAAGTGTGCAGAAGAGTATCCACTGCAAAACAAGGGTCCAGAAGGTACATAATGAAGAGTGGTTCCTGAATTTAGCTAACTGGAGAAAAAATTTATTTGGGTTGAGAGAATTGGAGTTGAAGCATAAGTTGAAGGAAAATGTTCTTTTGAAAAACATGTTAGAATTAAGTGATACCTCACTGAAGATACTGTAAAGATATGTGATGAACAAGATAGTGGCTGGGAGAGACAATGAGGTCAAAAGACTTCTTTGGCTTTTGAGATGGTCCTCCATGAGAATAGAGAGGAGGAACCAAGAAGCACAGAACTGATGATGTCAAAGATGGAAGGAAGGAAACTTGAAACTGATAGCAAACTCTTCTTTGCCCTTGAGATAAAATGGAATTTTGCATTGCTTGCTAGAAATCTACATGGTACAGGTCCCAGAATGAATCTGTTAAATTATTAGTTAAATTATTATTTTTGTTTCAATAAATGGGATGGAATTAGAAAGGTGTATTGCTTTAATAAAATCTTGGATCTCACATTCAATTGCTCACCTCTGAACTATATTCCTCACCAAGGCATAGAGATACTACATCAAAAACACTTTCTGTATTTTAGTCCTTGAGGTTGTTGCCCATCACATAATCTTTTGCATGAGGCACATTCACCCAGAGTTCACCTCTCCAAGCAGAAGACCGATTGTGGGCATACTCATAACAAACTTTCATTGTCTCTGAGATAGAGAACTCCATGGTCGTAAGTCTCTTTTCTGCTTTCTTCTCATTGCCACTCTAGGCTATTGGTGCCATAAAGCAATTATTTAAATTTTGTGTGGCATCAAGAATTTATCAATTGACACACTCCAAATAGGCTATTGATTCTAAGATTCTACTAGAAGAACCACCCCACCACACACATGCTATGCTGGAATCTATTGTCTTCTCCAACCACTGTGATGAGAGAAGGGACTGGCATAGGTCACTCCTTTGGGTAATTTCTTGTAATGAACACAATAAGATGGGTTATTGCTCTCAGGCAAGATTTCTCAACCTTGGGGAAACACTTGGGGCATTTTGACATTTGGTGCTAAGTAATCCTTCATCCTGGGGGGACTGTCCTGTGCTTTGGAAGATGTTAGGCAGCATTCCTTGTCTCTACTCATTAGATGCCTGTAGCATGAGTTATCTCCAAACATTGCCAAGCCTCCCTGGGGGGAATCCCTGTGGTTGAGAACTGCTCTACACTCTTATCTCCTTTTAGTTCCTTGTGATCTGATTCCCAAAGTCTAGCAGGGCATTGAGATAGTGAGAGGTTTTAGGAACACAGAAGAATCATCAGCTCAGGAAGCACCAGAAAGTGGGCAGAAAGAGAGATCTGAGCTGGCTATCACACTCCCCAAGAGCCACAAGAGGATGGGATGAGGGGAAGACAGGGATGAGGGACATAAGAAAGACAACTGAAAGGGAGAAACACAGAGAGCAAAGGTGGCCTTAACCAGGGCTCACACAGATAACCAGGAGGGGGAATCACAATAGACAGTCAGAAAACCAAAGTTCTGGTCTGAAGCACTCAATTGGTCTTCAGATAAAGGGCTTGTATGCCTGGTTTCCTTGTCTACAGAATGTGGCCATGTTTTCAGACCTGATTATCTCACATTGTCATGTTAAAGCAATACACAGGAATATACATTATAAATGTATTCTTTATAGAAGTGTCAAGAATTTCTATTTTTGCATAGTTGTGCCTCACAATAAGTCAGAAGACTGATAGGATGGAACTTAAAAAGGCACAAGGCCGAAGAACAGAGTGGACTTTAGTCGAGAGCAGCATCATGCTCTGGGTGAAATCCAGTCACTACTGATACTTCAGAATCTAATAGTTACCAGTACCAGTTATCCCTATAACTGGTCAAGTTTGATCTGAGTTGAAGGGAAAGTAGAATCCAAATCCATACCAAATTTGTTTATCTCACTTTACATTTATGTATCTTTCTAAAGAGGAAGTCTTAGTAAGTCTTGATAGTAGGGCTTTGGTAGGTCTGTATTTCTTGTATTCTATGGTGGGAAGAATAATATTTACCTACCAAAAACTTAGAAAAGTTTTTATTTAACTCTGATCACCAAATAATCATGCTTTTTCCCCCTTATATCCTATATAGAAAGCTGACAACATCTTTCTCAAAGCATTTCTTTTTTCATTTAAGATCAAGATTTGGCTAGTAAAAAGGAGAAGTGAAAACACAAGTTTAAAAACCTGAGGCAACAAAACCCTTTGGAAATTCCAAAAAGATTATGTTGAAGATCAGCTCAAGTTTTAAGGAAAGATTTAGTGCTTATTTGCTCAACCATAGTAAAAATAGCTAAACATGTTTGTCCTCTGGAATCTAGACTTTTGTACCTGGCCAGAAGGAAGAAATATATCAATTCACATTAACCCAGTTTTTACTAGGATATGCAAGGCACATTGTGAAGTGTTTAAGCACAATAACTACATTATTCCTTTCTTTATGGAGGAAGTTTGATGTATCCCTTTCAAGTTTTCTGTTTACCAAACTATAAATAAAAATGTATGTGGATATACTTCACGTTTTATATTTCTGAATGCTATTGGAGATTACAATCATACAAAGTTGGAAACCAAGAGCTTAATTACAGTAAAACTAGTACTGTGGGAGGGAGCCACCAGCAGCAGAGATACAAGGCTGCTTTTTCTTTGTCTCTGGCATTTGGGAACAAAATCTAAACCTCCCCTCTATACTTCTTTCTCTTTTCATCCTCTAAAACCAGTGAGCTGCACCTAGTTGCAAAACATTGTTATGGCAGGCAACTGATGGAGAATAATTAATAAGTAGCCACAGTTAAGTGATGCAAAGAATAAAATAGTTAGCTGCCAGAGAGACAAAGGTGACTTAAAGAACATCATGAAGCTTTAAGAACACAAGTGCTCTAAACTGGCATTAGGTATTTGCTTTATTGATGTCAAATGTTGGATTTCAACAAATATACCCTCAGAACATTTCAAAGAGTAGAGCAGTATTAGCTTCTAATGGTGAGGTTTATTGAAAAGTGGGATCTAGGGGCTAGGGTTGTGGCTTAGTGGTAGAGCGCTTGCCTAGCATGTGTGAGGCACTGGATTTGATTCTCAGCACTGCATATAAATAAATTAAATAAAGGTTCATTGACAACAAAAAAAGAAAAAAATGGGGTCCATACCCTCAAAGTTAGTGCATTCCCTAGCACTGAATCATTTCTAATAAGAAAAGTGATCCTTTCTATGTTAAGGAAATTCACAGAATAGACAGAACAGATGGGCAAACCCTCATGATTTCAACTGATCTTGAAATTGTATGACTTATATGTATTATTGGATTCTTGGAACTTTTTAAGAGAAGGACACAAACTATGTTTAAAAGATGAGAAGGTTCATTCTATATGCTACAACACATGATTCTCAAGGTCATTATGCTAAGTGAAATAAATCAGTCACAAAAAGACAAGTATTGTATGGTTCCACTTACATAAGGCATCAAAAGTGTTTAAGCTCACAGAAACCTGGAGTAGGATGGTGGCTGTCTGGGACTGAGGGCAAGAGGATATTGGGAGTATTTGCTTGATGAGTGTGGTAGAGTTTCAGCTTTGCAAGATGAATATGTATTTGCAAACTTGTTGTTGGACAACCTTGTAAAAAAATAGCACTAATGAGCTATTTATCCATTATATATTTTATTTTATTTTTAAATCTTTATTTATTCTTTAATATTTATTTTTTTAATAATCTTTTTATGTGGTGCTGAGGATCAAACCCAGTGCCAAACACTTGCAAGGCAAATGCTCTGCTACTGAGCTATAGCCCCAGCACCCATTATATATTTTAGAAGTACACTTCAACTCCTCCTGAAGACAGTCAAGCAATTAGTTTACTTATCATACAGGGCTGCTTTATTATATACTTTCTCTGATGATGCTATGAAGAATATGAATATGAAGAAATTAGAGTAAAGATGACATTAAAGAAACATAGGAAGGCATTGTCCTTGGCAATGAAGAGTGACATATCACAAGGGAGGAGTTGGGGATTCTTAGGATATTCATGAGAATGTCTGATTTCTGTGGCATGGAATAGATTCTCATATGAGCCATATCCTCCATCATATTCTTGTATGCAATTAAATAGTGCCATTTAAAAAAGGAAAAAAGCCAGGCATGGTGGCCCATGCCTGTAATCACAGTGGCTCGGGAGGCTGAGGCAAGAGGATTGCAAGTTCAAAGGCAGTCTCAGAAACTTAGTGAGCCCATAAGCAATGTAGTGATATCCTTTCTCAAATTAAAAATAATAATAATAAAAATAAAAAAGGGTTGAGGATATGGTTCAGTGGTTTAGCACTCTTGGGTTCAATCTTTGGTACCATAAATAAATAAATAGATAGATAGAAATAAGTATTAGTTAATAGCTGTATCTCTTCCAAGAACAAAATCTTAATGACCATAATATTTCTTTAGAAATGTATTTTTTCTTTAGAAATGTTACTTTTAAAAAATGCCATTTTTTTCTAAAGTAACATTAATACCCTTTTTCAATTTTTCCATTATGGTCTTAATAACCTTAATGTTACTTTTCTAAATGATCATAAAGTTACTTTAGAAAAAAATAGCATTAACATGACTGACAATGATCATGATAGTAGCAGTGAACATCAATGAAAGATTACCATGTGACAAAAACTAAGCACTTTCTGTCATTCTAACAAACTCCTGTGATAACTTATAAAGGGAAACCATTTATTTTGTTTTCAAAGTTTCAGTTCATGATCCATTAGTACCATTAGTTTGGGTCTCTGGCAAAGCAGCACTCAAGGAAGAGCCTGTGGTGGGGCCAAACCATTCACCTCATGGCAGAGAGTGAAAGAGAGGAAGAAGAGACCAGGGTCCCACAGTCCCCTTCAAGGACACACCCCAGTGACTTAAGACATCCCCTCAGATACCGCTCTTAAAGGTCCCCCAACTCCCAACATTCCCTGAGCTGGCTACCACATCTGGAGCCCATGGGCCAGAAGGGAGCTTTCCAGATCATATGATCCCCGGCATCAAATGTCATCCTTGCTATCCCCGTTTCCAAGATGAAGGCTCATAAGGGTTAAGTCCCTTGTTGAACCCGATACAGCTTTAAATTAAATAAAGGTATAATTCAGAAGTCTCTTTGATGATATAATTGCAATTGCCTCTGAAGAGAATGTAGTAGCAGAGAGTTTGGAAGAGTAGGAAAAGGCTTTGGTGTCCCACCTTCTTACCTGACACACCAAGCAGTTCTCACTTCTTGACTCCAAAAGCTATCCTTAATTTCAAGAAGTCTGAGCCACTTCAGCCAAGAATTATGAGAAGACCCTTGATGCAGTTATTTAAAACTCAGATCGGACGAGAGCTTTGGCTTCATCGTCTCTACATTAAGCCACAGCAGGGGGGAAGCTACAGGAAAAATGAATATCTGAGAACAAGTAGTCTCTGCCTTGCGCAATATTTTTCCATTGAATTTAAGAAAGGGAAAATAATACATCTCTATTGGAGAGTGTAGGAAGGGGAAAATTCATAAAGCCCAGATCCTTTTTGTGAGCCTCACACAAAGCAACAAAGTGAACATGTGACTGTTTCTGACCGGGCTGAAGCTCCTCTGGCTCTGACTGAACACGGAGCTCTGGGGCAGGGTCTGTGCACAGGGGATTAGCTCTCCTGATGAGCCTCACCAGACAGAACACAACCAACTTACAGCACTTAGAAAGCCATTTGGCGCGGGTGGAGCGCAGAGCCACCCTGGAGGACCCTGCGCTAAGCGGATGACTCAGCCTCTCCCCTTTCTGCAGCCGGCCACACCAGGGCAGTGGGATTTCAGAGAGAATTTTTTTCCCCCTGTGGAAATAAAGGCGTGTTTCTGCTTAACATTTCACCATACTTTATTCTTTCTCAATCTCTTTCGCATTTTATCCTTATAAAGCATCTGTGATGGCAGCAAGGCGGGTACCGCCATTTGTATTTATCCAAGTAAGAAAAAAAAGTAGACCTAGGGAGGTTGTGTTTCTCAGCTCTGTTCCTGGAGCTAAAAGGGAGTGGGAGGGGCACTGTGCTGGAGCTTGGAATGCTTACTCAGAGCTCATCAGGTCAAAGAGAAGAAAGGACGAGGGCTCAGATCTTACGCTTCTAAGGACTAGGTGAGGTTATATGACATGCAGAAATGTGCAGGAAAAAGACCATGTCACCAATCAAACTTAACTCCTAGATTTATGGACTAAATGCTTTATTTTGTGTTTCTCGGAAACATAACTTAGTAAAAGGATGTCAGTGTAAGAAGCTTGATTGGGAGATGGTGATTCTGGAAAAAACCTGTTGAGAATAGAAAAATTGAGAAAGGAAGTTAGTAAAGAGTGATGCATGACCAACTGGAGCTTCAGTCTCTTGGGGGAGTCAAGGCAGAAACAGCGTTTTATAGTTCACTTATCTAAGAGGTGAGGATTCAGGAACACTGAAGAGAGCTGATAAGTAAGGCTCAATCATTAGCATTTTCTTTTTTCTTTTATTGGTTTTATTTTTTAAATACATGACAGCGGAATGCACCACAATTCTTATTACACATATAGTACAATTTTTTATATCTCTCTTTGTATATAAAGTATGTTGACACCAATTCATGCCTTCATACATGTACTTTGGATAATGATGTCTACCACATTCCACCATCCTTGCTAATCCCCTGCTCCCTCCCTTACCCTCCCACCTCTCTTCCCTATCTAGAATTCATCTATTCCTCCCATGCTTTTCCTCTCCATACCTATTCTCACCTCATATATAAAACAACAGCAAAAAAATCAAGACTCTTGGCTTTTCTCTCATATTTGTATAATATACATATATATGCTTATGACACAGTTATATATACATGTTATCATCCACATACAAAAATATGTTTTATGTATATATAAATATCCAGTGACTTGACATACACAACAAGACTAATTCTGTTATTTTTGTGTTTATATTTAAATACATAGCAACATAGATGCTATTTAATTTTTCACTTTTACATTCATTAAATTTTTTGAGATGATTACAGATTCATATGCAGTTATTAAATTCTATGCACTTCTTACCCAAATTCCCCCAATGATAATATCTTATAAAACTACTGTATATGTTTTAGTCTATTGCTATAACAAAGCACCCCAGGCTGTATCCTTTATAAAGAAAGGAGACATACATATTCATTTCACAGTTCTGGAGATTTAAGAGCATGGTGCCAGCATCCACTGTTGTGGGGAGGGCCTTCTAGCTGCACCACAACATGTTGATAGCATCATAGTGGCAGTTTTTGCAAGAGGGAGAGTCCAACAGTGGGACAGGAAGCCAGTGAGATTCAGAACCAGGCTTGCTCTTTTTATAATAACTTGCTCTCATGGGAATTAACCAGAGTCCTCTGAGAATTACATTAATCTCTACAAAGGACAGTACAACCAATGACCTAACTAGGTCTAACCCCTTATAGGCTTCCCAACCTCTCAACATATCACACGGAGGACCAAGCTTCCAGCACATGAAAGGGACACCCTCAAACCATACCCACATCACAGCAGTACAACAGCTAAGTGGAGAAACAGTAAACATTTTCCTCCCCACAAGGATCCTCCCATCATCTGCTTATAGTCAAATCCCCTTTGTCCACCTTGTTCTCCTCCTCCCGATTCCTTAACTCTTGACACCCACTATCTGTTCTGTATTGTTTTGTATTTTAAAAATGTTATTTATACAAATGTAATTGTATAGTATGAATCTTTTGAACTTGAAATTTTTTAACCAGCATAATTCTCTGGAAATTCATTCAAGTTGTTGCATATATTAACATTTTATACCTTTTATTGTTTGGTAGTATCCAAGGTATGGATGTAACAGAATTTGTTTAACTAGTAAACTATTGAAAGACAACTGAATTTTTTTAAAAAATTTCTTGCTATTACAAATAAAGCTGCTGTAACCATTTGTTGTGTTTTGTTGTTGTTGTAGCAGTTATTTTATTTAGAAACAGGATTTCTCTAAGTTGCTAAGGCTGACTTCCCACTTGTGATCTTCCTGCCTGAGCCTCCCAAGTAGCTGGGATTACAGGTGTGAGCCACTGCACCCAGCTTACGATGACATTTCCATACCTTTTTCTCTATGAATATAATTTTCACTTCTCCGAGGATAAATGCCCTGGAATGCAACTGCTAGGCTATATGGTACTTTAGTATTTAGTCGTTTGATGTTTCCCAGAAAGGCTTCATCATTTTATAACAGCATTGGATGAATTTCTTCACATCCTCATCAGCATTTGGTGTTAGCACTTTTATTTAAACCATTGATAGACTTATACTGAGATCTCATTGTGATTATTTAAAATTTACATTTCACTAATTGCTAATGACATTGAAATTTTTTTCATGAGTGTCAAGACTTCTTTGTCAGATATGTGATTTGCAAATATTTTCTCTGAGTGTATAATTTGTCTCTTTTGCCTTTTAATAAGATTAATAAACTATTTGGATGATAAAATTTCTTAATTTTGTTTTCTTTTTTGGTACCAGGGATTGAACCCAGGGGCCCTTCATCCCTGAGCCACACCCAGCCCTTTTTATATTTTATTTAGAGACAGCATCTTACTGAGTTACTTAGGGCCTCACTAAGTTGCTAAGGCTAGATTTGAACTCATGATCCTCTTGCTTCAGCCTCCTGAGCCTCTGGGATCACAGGCTTGTGCCACTCCTCAAAAATTCTTAATTTTGATGAAGCCTAACTTATCACTTTTATCTCTTACAAATCATACTTTTTGTGTCAAATTTAAGAATTCTTCAGGGGGGCAGGAAAGATGGTGGAAGGAAATGAACATCATTACCCTCTGTACATGACTGACTGCACATGTGGTGTGGCGCTATATCATGTACAACCAGAGAAATGAAAAGTCATGCTGCAATTGTGTACAATGAATCAAAATGCATTCTGCTATATATACACCTAATTAAAATAAATAAATAAACAAACAAATTAATTAATTAAATTTAAAAAAGAGAATTCTTCAGCTACTCCTAAGTCCCAAATATTTTCTCCTGTGCTATTTTTTATAAATGTTATAGTTTCACATTTTACATTTGAGTTATGATCTGTTTTTACATAAGCTAATTTTTGTATAAGGTATGATATGTAGGTCAAAGTTCATTTTTTGGTCAGTGATGTTCAACTTCTCCAGCACTGTTTATTGAAAAAGTAATCATTCTACCACCGAATTGCTTTTGTTTTGTCAAAAATTAACTGGCTGTATTTGTGAGAGTCAACTTCTGTGTTATATATTCTGTTCTATTGATCTTTGTGACAATCCCATGCTTTCATGATTACTTCAGCAGTAAGTTTGAATACCACAAAATGTAATTTGTTTGAGTTTCAAAATTATTGAAAAATTAAGGCCTAACTAAGGCCTTTAACTTTTCACATAAATTTTAGAATAGGGGCTGGGGTTGTGGCTCAGTGGTAGAGCGCTGGCCTAGCACGTGTGAGGCACTAAGTTCGATCCTCAGTACCACAAAAAAATAAATAAATAAAATAAAGTTATAAAAAGCTTTAAAAATATTTTTAGAATAGGCTTATCTGTAGCCACGTGAAACTTCCAAAATTTTGGTACAAATTGTGATAAATAAGTAGGAAGATAAATTCAGGAAGTATTGGCATCTTTATTATATCAAAATTTTTGTTGTATCTAAGTATTTAAATATTTGATATTTTCCTCAGTATAATTTTCACATATAGACTCTACACATGTTATTTTACATTTATACCCATTTCGACTTATCTTGAGAAATTTTTAATAGTATCACATTTTGTTTTAATTTCCACTTGTTCATTGTCAATATATAGCAGTGAAATTGATTTTTTTGTGTGTGCTGATATGGTTCATGGATTCTGTGATCCTATTAAAGTGTTCAAGGATTTTTTTTTTAAAAGAATCCTTGGAATTTTCTATGAAGACATGATATATGCAAAGAGAAATAAATTATTTCTTCCTTTCAATTTGTATGTTTTTTGTTCTTTTTCAAGGCTTATTAGTAACTAAAAGTGATGAGAATGGATATCCTTGTCTTGTTTCTGATCTTAGAGGGAAAGCATTAAATCTTTCATGGCTAAATGTGATGTTAGCTTTAGGTTATTTGTAGATGCTCTTTATAAGGTTGAAAACGTTTCCCTTAGTTCTTAGTGTATAGGAAGACTCCATCATGAGTGGAAGCTGAATTTTGTTGAATATTTTTTTTTCTGTGTTGGTTGATAGGATCACATGATTTTTCTTCTTTAGTCGGTTGTTGTGCTGAATTACATTTACTAATTTTTGAATATTGAGTCAGCTTGTGTATGTGGAATAAATTCCACTTGATCATTGACATATTCATTTCATACAATGTTTGCTTAGATTTGCTAAAATTTTATTGAGTTTCCTAGTGGAAAGCAGGATCTTTCCATCATGATTTGAGAGTTTTGGATATATAAACCTATAAAAAATAGATTTCTGTTTTTCTGCCAGGCCTCGTCTGTCCTTATCTACGTGAAGGCAAATGTGATTTTAGAGGTACTGGAAAGGATTCCACCATACATGCCCGTATGCTTCCTGATGACTCAAAAATTTCAAGATTTATTCTATAATCAGAAATAAATAGCTTAAAATGGAAAGAAACTATGGAATAAGAAAATGTTGACAGGTTTGAACCTTTGGGAAGTTAGCCATCCAACATCTACTTTGGACTCTTTGAACAACACGTGGAAATATTAGAGACTTGCTCCTCTTTCTGCCCCTGCATTTCCCATCTCCCACACTTCACTTATACACACCACATTAAAGCCCCATTGCTAGACAAATCTTCAGAATATTAAAAATCAGAAAACTATTTTTCACAATTTAACGTAGATGTGTAATCTGTAAATTAAACACATAGATCTGAGTTGTCTGGTAGAAATGGCATAGCTGAGGAGGAGATTCAGGCCCAACTTGTTTTTCTTTGCTGACAGTTTAAAAACCACTTTCCTGATCCCATGTTTTCCTGAAAACTATGTAGGACGATTGCTTGAGGGGAGAGGAAATGCTCAAGTAAGCCAATTTCTTTTCTCTTAAAATTACATATTTCTTAACGTCTGGAGAAGGCAGACTAACAAAGTCACTGCAAATTTTACTCTTTCTAATTGCTGTTAGAATCAAAATAAAATGGAATGAAGTGCAGGATGGAGAGAGAGTCTGTGCAGGAATTATGCTGGCACCACAGCGGTCAAAGCCAAACTTGAGCCAAGTTCAAGCTGCAAACTGAAGTTTGCTCCACAAGTCTTTATTGTTGTCCTCTGTACTGGTGTTAATGCAGTGACTTGAACATCATCACAATCTGCATTAGAAGGGGAGATTTTGAAGATTGGAGCTTAAGTTTTATTAATTGTCACTATTTAAATATATGTAATACACAGAGGTCAGAACTGGAAGTGACCATACAAAACCAGAATTACTAGTGTGGTATTATGGGGTTTACTTCTGTGTGTGTGTGTGTGTGTGTGTGTGTGTTGTGGATTGAACTCGGGGCCTCAAGCTTGCCAAGTATGCTCTCTACTACTGAGCTACACTCCAGTCCTCTCCACATATTTCGACAATATTCAAATTTAGAGTTCAGAGCAAAGAGCTTAGTAAATTTTATACGTTGTAGCTTTTATAGAGAGGGGGAAAATGATGTAATTGGAATTTTAGCCCAATTTACTCTTCTCCAAAAAGAAGGGTTCTCAAGGCATATTGTGGAAGTGAGGTCTCCTTCCCACCTCCCAGCCCCAGCAGACTTTCCCCCACCAGAGCACAGTATTTAGGGTTCTGCTGACAATGAAAGGCAGTTGTCTATACAGACTCAGTGATTGTAAAAGATGAAAACAAAGAAAGACCAGTCTGGCATAGCGGAAAGGATCCATTTTGAAGCAGATGTTTCTGTTCAATCTTTGGTCATGGGTTTAATTACTAACGATGTAATTTTGAACAAATCACTTCATATTTCTACTCACAATTTTCTAAAGAAAACTACTATTTACCTCAAAAGGGTACATTTTTAGGTGCTTCAAAGATGCATTTGCCTCTGTCATATTAGAGCAGAGCAGTTTCCTGTGTATAATTGAAGAGTTATTTACACTTGATGGAACTCATCTCTGGGCATCAATAATGAAAACATCTTACAAATGGTTTCCTGACTTTGGCCAAGTATCGGAAGTTTTTTAAGCACAGCAATTTAGATACATCTCAGACTGAGTGAATCAGAGTTTCCATGGACAAAATTCCAGATTCAGTATTCTTAAAAGCTCTCCAAGATTGATGATTGGCCAGGATTGGGGACACCAGTGATTTTTCAGACTTGAATATATATGTGAGTCACCAAAGGATCTTGTTAAAATGAAGATTCTAACTCAGTAGACCTGGGTGAGGTACCACATTTCCAAGGAATTCCCAGAGGATGTAGATGCTGTTGGTCTCAGCAACATGGTTTAAATTATGGGATGTCTGGAGAGCTGGTAAAACACTGTTTCTGGGTGTGTCTCTTAGGGTGTTTTAAAAAAAGATTATTATTAAAATCACCAGACTGAGTAAAGAAGTCCACCCTCATCATCAAATTTACTGAAGACTCAAGTAAAGCAAAAAAGCAGAGGAAAGATAAATTTTCTCTCACTGCTGAATTGGGATATCCTTTCTCAAATTAAAAATAATAATAATAAAAATAAAAAAGGGTTGAGGATATGGTTCAGTGGTTTAGCACTCTTGGGTTCAATCTTTGGTACCATAAATAAATAAATAGATAGATANTTTTTTTTTTTTTTTTTTTTTTTTTTTTGCCCTCAGACATCAGAGTTTTAGAATCTCAGGTCTTCGGCCCCAGGACTGAAAGTTACAGAACAGTTCTCCCAATTTTCATAACAGATCTTCTCTTATATTTCTATGTATATCCTATTTATTCTGTTTCTCCAGAGAATCCTGATTAATTCAAAACTATTGGAACAACCAGTTGGCCATATGGAAAAAGGCGAGATTATATTCAGATCATATCCTATAAACAAAGAAAACTTCCAAAAAGATTAGCAACATAAAAACGGAACTGTACAAGTACTACAAGAAAGCATGAGTACATCCCTCTCTTGATCTAGATAAAGGCAGGAACTTCCTAACAATGACTCAAAATCCAGAAGAATTCAGATTGATAAATTTTATCATATTAAAATAAAAACATATTTCTTCATAGGAAAACCCCAAAATATGGATGACATAGCAGAGAAAAAAAGGGTTTCAACTTGTATGACAGAAAAGTTATAATAGCCTTAATATATAACAACTAAATATTAAGAAGAAAAATAATAACTTAAAAAATGGACAAAAATGCAAGCAGTTCTCAAAAAAAAGAATGACAATGGATGAATAATGAATAGGAAAGTAGCCCAAATTGGCTTAGAATAAGAGAAATGGAAAATAATAGCACATAAAATGCAATTTTCTACCATCAGTTTCACAGTATATTCTCTTGGCATGGTTCTGGAAAGACAGGTACTCTTGTATTTTTCTAGTAAGAATGAAAAAAGGTGCAACTTTTATTGAGGAGAATTTGATTGCAATTAGTAAAGTTTTCACTAAAATTTCACTTTCTCATAGCAATCTCACTTTTGGAAATCTATCACAAACAAATTTACAAAAATAAAAAGTGACAAATGTACAGGATTATTCATTGTGGCAGCATTTGTAACAGAGAGACATTTAAAACAACTCATGTTTATCAATTGGCAACTGGTTGAATAATCATGGTACAATCTTACATTGGAATCCTATGCAGGTGTAAAAAGAAATAAGCATAGTACAAGGCCTTTATATATTGAAGTATAGTCATTTCTGGAAAATACTGTTAGGTTAAGAGACCAAGGTATAGAAGAGTACATAGAGAATTTAACTTTTGTATAAAAATAGGAAATGGTGGGGGGAATATATATATATATATTACATGTATATATTATATATGTATATATATTTCTTCATATATATATGTTTGCAAATGGAACAATTGAAGGAAATGTAAAGCTGATACAAGAATTCTTTGTATCTCATTAAGTTTTGAAATTGAAATCATGTAAATATTTACATGAAAAAATCATGCAGAAAATTAACTGTGAAGAAAAATAATTGTTTTGTAATGTTGAAAACTGAAAACAAACAAATTGATATTACTGTACGTTAAGTTGGTGAAAGACCTTACAGAAAACAGATTTATTCTACCTGACTTTTAAACAAAGTACTGTAATAGTAAATCCTCAGCAATATGTAACTTAAGGGCTAAAACTGCAAAGGGATCTTATATTTAATTTAGCAGTTTTATTATTAATGTAAAAAAGCTACAATTACTTTGAAAGTATTAATTATTTACATTGAAATAAAACATCATTATGTTAATGTTATTAGGAAATATTTAAAATAAGAGGAAAGAGATATAAATATAGAATTAAAGAGTTTAAATAATATTGGATTTGAATTAGAAATGTGGAATTCATATTTTCCCTTTAAAGAATATGTATTTCTTAACTCTGATATAAAAGACCTAAAAGCAATGATAATACAGGTGCATTGTAGTTTCTGAGTCATATTTTCCACCCAAAGCACTGAGTTTTTTACATAAATGGTTGCTTCCAGCTCTGAGACAGAAAACATACAGATAAACCTGTATATCTTATGCCAGGAAGCAAGAAAACTCTCAAGTCATAAAGGGGTTACATCAAAATGACAGAAGCCAGCAGGCACAGGCTCCCTCTGGTCAAAGTAAGATTAGTACCTGCCCACCCCCTTCAAAGGTTTGCACGAACTATGCAAATATCTTGAATTTATAAGTATCAAGAACCCTGAAGACAAGAGTGCCCATGAAAAGGAATGCAAAAGAGACAAGAAACCTCACCACTGGAGGTTGCTAGGCTGACTATTCTTAATACTGGAAATCAACCATTAAAGGGAAAGAACTAAGTGTTTATCTTCTCCAGGTTGAGATCTATTTCAGGGTAAGCAAATAGCCCAGGTAAATGAGGGAGAGATCTCAAGTGAACAACTTCCATGGGATAAATGCTGAGGTTGAAAAGATGGCAAAACACAATTTTATAATTTTTCAATTAAAAATCCAAAAAACTGTTTTCCATAGTGGTGGCAGCAGTTTGCAATCTCACCAGCAATGGATGAGTGCAGCTTTTTCCTCACATCCTCACCAATATTTATTGTTGCATGTATTCTTCATGATTGGAGTGAGATGGAATCTCAGTGAAATTTTAATTTGCATTTCTCTAATTGCTAGAGATGTTGAACATTTTTTTAAATATATTTGTTGATTTTATTGTATTTCTTCTTTTGTGAAGTGCCTGTTCAGTTCCTTTGGCCATTTATTGATTGGGTTATTTATTTATTTATTTATTTTTGGCATTAATTTTTTTAAGTTCTTTATACATCCTGGAGATTAATGCTGTATCCATAGTGCAACCACTATGGAAAGCAGTATGGAGAGTCCTGAGAAAACTTGCAATGGAACCATCATTTGACCCAATTATCCTACTGCTAGACTTATACCTAAAGGACTTAAAATGAGCATACTACAGTGACACAGCCCCATCAATTCACAATAGCTTAACTGTGGAGCCAACATAGGTGCCCTTCAACACATGAATGGATAAAGAAATTATGTACATATACACAATGGAAGATTACTCAGCCTTAAAGAAGAATGAAATTATGGCATTTGCTGGTAAATTGATGGAACTGGAGAACATTATGCTAAATGAAATAAGTCAATCCCAAAGAACCAAAGGCCAAATGTTTTCTCTGATATGAGGATGTTAATTACAATAAGGGAGGTGGGGGAAGAATAGAGGTAATTTGGACTAGACAGTGGGGAGTGAATGCAGGGAAGGGTGGATGGGGTAGGAATGATAGTAGAATGAATTGGACATTATGACCCTATGTGCATATATGATTACACAACCTGTGTAACTCTACATCATGTACAACCAGATGAATGAGAAGTTATGTTCCATTTATTTATGATGTATCAAAATGCATTCTATTGTTATACATAATTAATTCAAACAAATAAAAAATATACAAAACAGTCAAAAAACTCATTTAGGCAATGGATATTGTCCTAACCCTCAGGATTCTAGCAAAAAACAAAATCATAAACTGGGTAGTTTATAAACCAAAGAAATTTATTTCTGATAACTCTACAGGTTGACAGAGTCAGTGACTTGAAGGCCTGCTTCCTGGTTCCCGGAAGGCATCTTCTCACTGCATTTTCACATGGAGAAAGGAGACAGCAGCTCCCTGGTGACCGAAGGGCACTAATCCCATTCATGGAGGCTCCACACTCAGGAGCTGATCACCTCCCAAAGGCCCTACCCTTAATACCACCACAGTGGTGGTTAGGTTGCAACTATGAATTTTTCTTGGGAGCACAAACTTTCAGAAAATAGAGGTATCAGTGGTTGGCAATACCATGAGGTGAGAGACAGGTAAGGAGCTTTACCATTAAGGAAGTTTATCATACAAATTTGCTGACTGATTGTAGCATTATTAAAAAGAAAAATAAATTATGTGCCTTCTAATGTAAAGCTTTATGAATTATATAGCACTACTTACATAGTTTTCTTGTCCACTGGTTCCCCACCACCATAAAAAAAAAAAAATGAAAGTAAAAAGAAATACTGAACCTGAATTGAACCTTTACATCTAACTGCTAACAATACAAAGAAGGACATGTTAAATGAATAAACCATTACCAAATCTGGAGTGTGGAGTGTTTTAGAATATAAATGATGTTACTTTGTAAAAAGTCGACAGTATTTAAAAAACTGAGTGAGACAACTAAATAAAGAGATTTAAAGGAGAGAGAACAACCAAAATCATTGAGCAGGTTTAATTTGCATATGATAAAAACAAAATTTAAAATTGTTATTTTGAGACAATTGGACATATTTGAGAATAGTCTGTGTGTTAGGTAATTTTAAGAAATTATTCGTTATTTTTGTTACGTATGGTAGTAGTATTTTTCGTGAGAAAATATCATTCATCTTATCTTTACTTTTATTATTATTTATAAATTCATCCTAAAGTACATGAAGATATTCTCGTGGAATCTGGGATTCACTTACATGCATTTATAAACTCATAATCAAAGGTGTTATATGAGAGGAAGTTAATATGACAGTGTCGATAAATGTGGAACCAGGGTGCTTGGACTCTGTTTTGTTGGACTCTGTATTTTTGCATTTGTAATTTTCTTTAAAATAGGCACCACAGAGTAAGACCTGGGTAGAATATGAGGAGGAAAGGGGAGGCGGGCAGCTGGTGGGGGAGGGGGAGAGGCTGAGTCCTGAGCACAGGTCCAGGCTGCTCTGTAGGGGCCTCAGGCTGCAGGCAGTTCCAAAAAAAGGGCTGAGCCTCTCAACCTGGGAGGAGTTGAGGGGCTCTGGGCACTCTAGAGGCAATGCCCTTCAGACTGCCAATGTCCCGGGACAAATCCTCTCTGGAAATCATGTCATGCTGGCTTGAACAGACCAGATCATTGGAGGCAGGAGGATAGTGTTCCAAGTCCATTGTGAGAGTTGGTGTGAGTTTTACCATTTCATAAAATAAAATCTACATGCAGTTATGTGTTCAATACATAACTGAAGTATATTACAATTGATTCTGGCATTTATTCACTGAGGCAGGAAAAATGTATGATTGCTCTTCCCTTATAATAATTTCTTAAAGATTGACATACAGGATGAGTTTACTTCATAGCCTTCTACTCCAATTAAAAAAATGAAAAATTAGGTCACCCTTTTCTTAGATTGTTTTTAAAATCCTTTTGTGTTTTTTTCTTCTTTTGAAGTTTCAAAATACAAATTGCAGTTCTAGAATGCACCAAAATACCATGTGATATTGGTAAATCTTATAGAAAATATGTAGAGATGTGAAGAAGAAAAAGAATTATGCACACTAAATAGGAGTCATAGGAACTGCATGGATTGATGGGCCATGAAATTGGCCTGGAACTAGATAGTGGCTCAAATTACACTGATGTTTTCAACTCAGCAGAGCTCTCTTAAAAGCAGGTCATATTGTGTCCTGCATGCAGAAGTGAAAATGATTTCTTTCCTCCCTTCCTCCTCCCCTTCCTTCCTTCCAAACTGGTACACAGTTAGAAGCTGAAGTTTTTGGGTTGTTGCTTTTTGCTTGAGTGTGTGTGTGTGTGTGTGTGTGTGTGTGTGTGTAAAATCCTTTCAAGGCCCAACAGAATTTGTCAATTGAATGTGCATATAAGAACTGCTCCTTCCAAACATAGGCTCCTGTCTCCATCTACAAGACATCACTCAGTGTCCTTCCATTGTCTTGAATCCAGAAACTTCCTCCTCCATGGAATGTATGCTAATTCATTGTGATCTTTTTTCTTACTCCTTTTTACTTTCAAGGCACTCTGAAACCCAAGCAACTAAAGGTTCCTTAAAGTGTTTATGTTTAGAGACAGTATTTTTCAGATGGCTCTTCTCTTTGTGGAAATGGAAAATCGTGTATAATCTTCTTCTGCTTAAAAATGAGAAATTATATATACAGGAGAAGAAAAATTCAAGGTGGAGAAGCAAGTAATTATCTGTCATTTTGTTTCAAATTAAAATATATATTGTGCTAAATACATTTTTTTTAGCCATTAAACCCTTAGTGCTCTATTTATAATGAACATATTGCAACCAATGCTATGTGTTTGGTAAAACAAACAAACAAAAAAAAATAGAACATACTCCCTTCATTTAGTGTGCGTAATATTCTGCACTAACTTTTAATTTGCATTTTAGTACTTGTATGCAATTTAGAAATTGAGAGCCCTAGAAACTTATATTAAACATAGACATATACACATACACACACACACACAGCAGTTACTATCCAATGAGTCCTATTCTCCAAGGAAAATTGCTTTCCAATGTTTTCAACTTCTGTTTCTAGTATTTACTATCACAATTTATAAGCAGTATGCTTCTTGGCTGTTTCTTGATTTTTTTTAAAATTAGGATATTGTCTTATGTCTTCCTACTGGAAGATTTAACCTTTTAACATTGTTCATATTCTGACAAACTTCTACTTTTCATTATTCAGCATATCTATTTAGAAATTGTGATTAAATTTGTGTTAGATTTTAAATTACTAGGACTGTGTACATGTTATTCACAAAAGCATTTGATGTGCTCTGATCTCATTTCATTCTTTATGATTTTAATTTCCTCTGGAGCTAACAATCTTTTTGTTTGCTTGGTTTTCTATTTATATAGAGAATTCAGGAGAGAGAAAAAGTGTTGAGCTACACTGTGCTTCTGAAAGCCTGGGCTTTGGCAGCTTCCTTTGAGGGATTGGTTTGGAGTTCTCTAGCTGACATGCTTGTGGGGATGATGGGGAAGCTGCCTCTTGAAGACAGGATGCCTGGGCAGCACACAGCAGAGGGCTAAAATGCTCCAGGATCTTCTGAGGATGCAGAAACAGAACACTGCAGGAAAGAGGGCAGTAAATGCTGTTTGGAGAAGATGCATTTTAAAAATGAAGGAAGGTTTACTTATTAGAAGACTCATTGGCTCTGCGACAAATAATTTACACTAAATTCATGCCCAGGGTACCAGGGTGTCAATCTCAAGGAGAAATTGACCTTTAATGTATGTGGGAATAAGGTATAAAATGAGGCTCAGGGAACTGCCGTGTCTCCGGTTCCTGTTTTAGAGATAAGGTCCCCAGGTCCACACTTGGGGAAAATTGAATCGGAATACTGATCAGTTTTCATTATATTGTTTCAAATTTAAATTGGCACATAGTTTCAAAGTTACACTTTAGGGTGGTTGTATCTTTTATTATTGAAATTCTTTTCATTTTAACTATTTTTAAGAGAAGGAGTAGAGTTAAAATGCCTTTACTCTACTATCTGTAGTTATAAGTTAAAGGTAACGATTTCACCTCTGTGACTGCCCTGTGTGTAGGACTGTGGTTTACAAAACTCCGAACCTATAAAAATGGCCATATGCCAATACTTTGAGGTAGAGACTTTAAAGTCTCTACAGAACCTCTTTGGCCAGATTCTTGACTCTGGCATCTGCCTGAAAAATGAGTAAATAAGTGGCTAACATGCTGTGTGGGTCACAAGTACTGTAGCTTGCTTGTTTTGCTGGTTTAAAAAGTAAACGTATAAGATTAAAACTTGTCACATAGAATGTTGTGAACTCTTGTCAAATCTACAGCATTATGAAGAAGCATATTTTAAATTTGTCAAGAGTACCAATAGCATCTATGATTTCTGATACTATCATTATCTGCTTCTATGCAGCAAGGTCATTATTTTGGCATCTTAGATGTTAATTTGTAATTTATCTTTATGTTTTGTGTCAATCTGTTCAAGGATACATGGTAATTATAGAAATATGAAATCATTCAAGTGTGCTAAATACTTCTTATTTATAAATTCATAATATCAGTGTTATGGTCTGGATATAAAATCTACACCCTACAGCTCACATGTTGGTGGCTTGTCCCTAGCTGATGGCATAATTTGGGGTGGTGGAAACTGTAGGAAGGGAGACCTAGTTGGAAGAAGCAGGTCATTGAGAGTGTGCCCTTGAAAGGTATGTTGGAATTCCAGGCCCTTCCTCTCTCTCTTTCTTTCTGTCTCTGTTTCCTGGCTGCCATGAGCTGACAGCTTTGCTCTATCATGTACTTCCTACCATGATGCTCTGCCTCACCACAGGCCCAAATGTAATGAAACCAGCCAACCATAGACTGAAATATCTGAACTGAGCCAAAACAAATTTTTTTTCTTTTTAAGTTTTCTCAGGTATTTTGTCATAGTGATACAAAGCTGACTAACACAATTAGTGTTTGAGTAGATAAAAATATCTACAGTATCTGAAGTACTGTCTTTTTCTAAAAAAAATAAAATAAATGATAACTAGCTAGCAAGTTATATACACATAAAAGATGAATAACATAGAGGGAAGTTTAAGTAATCAAAGCTGTAAATTTCAAAGACAAGGCATGTGGTCAGATAATGGTTCAAAAGAAACGAATAATTTAAAAAAAAGCTTGAAGAGGTTTAGCAAGATTTATTATCATGTGAGAATGACATGAAAAAAGGTATTACCACAGGAATTCATTAGGTCTGATCACAATCAGTGAACAGGTACATCAGCTGGGGAGAAGGTTTATGCTCAATTTCAGTTACATTTTAGGAAAGCACATTTATAATTTTACTGCCTTTCTGATTAACTGTGTTCACTAAAGCAAAAAAGTCATTTTGAAGCAACTTCTCCAGCTTCTCCAGTATACTTCAAGAGCATGCCTTTTGTGCTGATTTTTCTCACCAAATGTTCACAGCATGGGTTAATGCTGATCTCCAGGATCATCTTTTCTGCAGTGGTGGAGGCCGAGATGACATTTGTACCCAAAACTGCTTTCTTACCACCAACCCACTTTTGAAGGTGCCATCACGATGACAGAGAGCTCATTCTTCTCACAGGGCTGCTCACCTGCCTTGCTTGTAAGATGTGGTTCTCTCGAAGGAGATCATATGTAGCAGCTCATTTTCTTTTTCTCCTTTCATTTCTAACAACTGGGTGGAGTTGAATGGTAGCTGTGCATAACAAGAATTTAAAATAATCAGATTTCTAACGCTTGGCCCTGCTTCCTACCTGCTCCAAGTTATAGTACAGATACTTGATTACTTCAGGCTTTCTTCCTGGCCAAAACACTAATATGATTATGGGTATGAATTCTGGAGCCAAATTGCCTCAGTTTGAATTCCTGGCTTCTGTTTTCTAGCACTATCAACTTGATCAAAATATTTAGTTTCTCAATGCATCTTTCTCAATATTTTTAATCCATGAGATAAAAATTATAATAAATGTCTATTTTCTTGGGTGGTTTTGAGAAATTCAAATGATTACACATGCTTTTTTAAAAAAGTTCTAAGCAGAAAGGAAGAATGAAAATTTTTGTATAGTTGTGGTTAAAGTTCTATATTTTAGTTTAATAATATTTTTTTACTACAGAAAATTTACTATAACACAGACCAATTACAATTGCCAAAACTTCAAATGAACGTCAACAAGCTTGTGCATATTTGATGATTAAAAAATTCACCTCATTATAGTCATCCCATTTTGTAATTGTGCCAGTTTTATATTTCTGTGAACAATGCCCTTTTCTTTGGCTACCATTTAAAATGCATTCTCTACTGATCACAAAGACTTGCTTTGTATTAGGACTTTATGTGTTTTACCTGCTTCCTCATTTGCTAAGGAAGGAGAGAAAATAAAGGATTCTCCCTTCCCTCCAACCTGTCTTCACACACAGACACATATAGGCAATGACTTATAATGTTAAGCTTTAACAAAACACAAATAAGGACTTTTAGTCTTCCACATTTAAACCTTTTGGACATAACTTTAAACAAATTTGGCATATGTTAGCCATATGTATAAATGTCAGCCAAGTGGTTAGATGTCTAATATTCAAACCTAAGTTTCAAAGTTTAGAATTACAGTAGAAAATTCCTCTTTTCTTCAGAGCAAGGATCATACAGTGGAATTCTATGCCATATGATTTGGTGGGTACCAGACACTTTTTCCTCTGTCCAAATACATTCCTTTCTGCCTTCTTCTTCTAGATGTCCTTTTTACTACATTATTTACTTATTTTTTGGTGAGGGGATGATAAAGATTTGCATGCAAAGGAAATAAGATTACTTTCTGTCCAGAGACAATTGGAAAATATGAAAATAGCCAGTGTATTAGAACACTTCAATTAAGCAAGAGGAAACATGGGGAAGGAATAGGACCCAAATTAATTTTGTCTTTATGATTCTCTTGCTTAAGGAGTTTCTGTTTTCACTCATTTCTATAATTTTTTGAAGCAGATTGGGTCACTGTAGGCTTTCCTGTTATTAGGCAGGTAACAGTTACCTCTTAGGAAATGGAACCATCAAGACCATCAAAGAGCAAGAGATAGAACCAAAGACTATTTTAATTTAAGCAAGACAGGAATGTTTACCTTTGATAAATGGTACAATACTCAGTGTTCATAATATGAAATGAAAAAAAAATCCCTTAATGGAAAGCAAGTATAGAGTAACCTATACTGTTTAAGCTTAACTTACCCCTTTATTTCTTCAGAAATGATAATATTAGTTTTCTTCTTCTGTTGTTTCACCCATTTGCAAGTGTAGAAGGAAACTGTTAAATTATCTGGAAACCCCTGGAGGCCCATCTCATATCCAGCTATAAGAGACTGCCTCTGGAAACCATCTGTATTTTGGTCGTTAATTCACCAGTTAGTTTCAGTATTCTTACCTCTAATTATATACACACACACACACACACACACATACATACATACCAGGGAAGGGAGAAGTACCTCAGTAACTCTCTCTCTCTCTCTCTCTCTCTCTCTCTCTCTCTCNTGAGTTACAACCCCAGTCATTCATATATATATATATATATATATATATATATATATATATATTTTTTTTTTTTTACCTTAGAGCATTTGAATTAAAAAAAAAACTTCAAGCTAAGGCTTTCCTGATTAGAAAGACAGGCCAATACATTTTTGAATCATTCTATTTACTTGCAGGTAGAAGAGATTTTTAGTTATCTGACTATAAAAGATCCTTCAGCCCACTAAGAACAACGACCACACACAGGTGAGTGAATCTGTCAGGGCTGGATCAGCTGAGGTGCCAAAGGTTGGCTTTGCTAGGGGGATATGAATGAGTTATGGAATTGAGAAAGTATTAGACCACAAACACTGAAGGCCAAAAAGTACAATTTAGTGTGCATTATTGACAAAGATAGCAAACCATGGGCCTTTAAGTTTGACCTAGGTTAAAATTTCTCCACTGACATTACTAGTTATATAACTTTGGGCAAATTATTTAAAATTTGAATGCTAGTTTCTTTTCTATAAGTGAAGATATGAAAGTATTCCAAAAGGGCTAGTATAAGAAGATAATAAAATAAAATATGCAAAATATGGATGGATTGTAGGCTATCAATAAATAGTAAGTGCTAATTTTAACATTATAGATTTTTAACTTTTCTTTGACTCACTTATGTCCATTATGATGAATATATACATTCTTTACTTGTTTTTTTTCCATGCACCTGATGACTTAGACCTTAAGAATTAATAACAAGCTAATAATAGTTGACACCCAGCTATATAAGTGGGCTTTTAGTAGCCTCAAAGGCAAGTTATATTCCTCATGAGCTTGTGTGAGTGTAATCAACCTTTCATGCTATAAAGATGTCTTCAACCTGTTTTCATTTTGAAGGAAGAATCTGTACTTTTATTTATTGCCTGCACACAAATCTATGCCTTAGCACATTTCTGAAAATATATAAAAGAAGACTCAAGCTATTTTATCATCTTTTTCCTAAGTTATGATATATTACCAACATGAGACTATTTAATATTCAAATGGAATTCTCCAGAATACCTTGTTCTGTAAGACACTAATTAGAGATATCGTCTTCTTGACTTTCGGTATTTTTCAGTCATTTATCTTATTTTAATGTCATAAATTGGCTTGTATTTCTGTTGAAATCCTTATTAACTGGCTCCACTATCCTAAATTCACAGGATATCCTGTGAGCAACACTGCTACCATTTTGGAAGACAAAATTTATGCATCAGTTATATGAAACCACAGAGTTATCACTTGCATTTACTTTAGAAATGTTTAATAAGAAGAAAGCAAGGGAAGGCCAAGAAAGGGAGAAGTACCTCAGTAACTCTATTTCTCAAGTTTAAAATAGATTCTGCCTCTATCACTGCTTCATTCTTTATCAAAATTATTCACTGTATTTCTCAGAATTCAAATTCAAAAGGAAGAGGGTATTCCTTAACATAAGACTGACAAAGTTAAGTGATAAAACTATTTGATAAATTTAACTTAGATCTCAAGTTTGGGGGCATTTATGAAATGTTTTTAGAATGGTGTGGGGCTTTTTTCTAGTGTTTAAGGCATTTTCTTTGATATTCTAATTAAGATTCAGAGACAAGTGGAAATAGCTACATAAAGGACTCAATTCTATGAGGTATGGATTTAAACCACTGATTTTATAACTTCATACAATTTTAAAGTAGAAAATAATTATTCCTATTAAGAAAATGACACAATTTAATTATTATACATATGGTATGCATTTAAAATGAGTGATAATAGAACTGGTCTATTTTAATCTTGGTTTTACCTCCAGGTTTTGTTTGGAATGTTCTCTTCTGATTCACTTGGGGTCAACTATTCTACTGCAGGGATTTAAATTCTTGATCTTTAGGCTTTTGATATTAAAGGCTTTTAGGTTTGCTATTTCCCTTGGCAACCAGTTTAATTGCACAAATAGAGTCCTTTCTGTGATCATAAACATAAAGGGTTGTTTTTAGTTTGTTTTTTAAAATATTCCCTCTCATCTAAGATCTCTCATTTCCTTTCATGTAAAAAACAGCACAAGTGGTCATTGCTATAAAGGTTGTCCCTCTATTTTTGAAGCCCTAAGTATATCATGTTGTTTTTTTCCCCTGTGATGTGGTTTCTGTTTCTTGACTCCGTAACAAATCATAACAGTTGTATACTGTCTCATAATTTATAAATCACTTTTATATTCCCATTTAAACTTTATAATAAGCCCATTAAGTTCAGAGTCATTTATTGAACCCTTGGCATGTAGTAGGTTGTTCAAGATTAACAGAATGAAGTGTACATATTAACATCTAATAAGATTTATAAGATTTATTTATAAAAAAGCTTTTGAAACGTTGAGAAGTTCAAATGTTTGTCTAAGGTTGCTTGGTGGAGTTGGATTCATTTTCAGCTTTTCTAGATCACGGGACAAGGTTTTTTCTACCATTCCAGACCATATTGATCATATTTGTGGTTTTAATTTTTGTTGCTTTTAAGGTAAAAAAATTACACAGATTCGAACATTTAGGTAGTAAGTATATAATTCAAGTTTAGAGAAATGCATTCACCCGTGTCACCAACACACCACCCAAGATAAAGTATTTCCACTTCCCCACCTTTTCTTAGGGATTTTGCCCCTACTCCTCATCCTGGGCAATCAGTGTTACAATTTCATTTCCTGCTATAATTTAATTTTACCTGCGCGAAAAGTTCTTTTTTAAAATTTATTATTTTTTAAATTTTTTATTTTAATTTATTATATATGATAGTAGAATACATTACAATTCTTGTTACATATATAGAATACATTTTTCCATCTCTCTGCTTGTGTACAAAGTATATTTACACCATTTGTGTCTTCTTCATACATGTACTTAAGGTAGTGATGTCCATCTTTTTTCACTCCCTTGTCCCCTCCCTCCACTTTTCTCCCCTTTGCCCTATCTACAGTTTGTCTAAACTTCCCACGCTCCCCCTCCCAATTCCACTATGAATCAGCCCACTTATATCAGAGAAAACATTCAGCATTTGGTTTTTTGGGATAGGCTAACTTCACTTAGCATTATATTCTCCTACTTCATCAATTTGCCTGCAAATGCCATAATTTTATTCTCTTTTATTGCTGAGTAATATTCCATTGTGTATATATACCACATTTTCTTTATCCATTCATCTACTGAAGGGCATCTAGGTTGGTTCCACGCTTTAGCTATTGTGAATTGTGCTGTAATTAACATTGATGTGGCTGTGTCCCTGTAGTATGCTGTTTTTAAGTCCTTTGGGTATACACCAAGGAGTGGGATAGCTGGGTCAAAGGTGCTTGCATTCCAGTTTTCCAAGGAATCTCCATACTACTTTAAAGATTGGATGCACCATTTTGCAGTCCCACCAGCAATGTATGAGTGTGTCTTCCCCCCCATCCTCTCCAACACTTATTGTTGTTTGTATTCTTTTTTTTTTTTTTAATTTTTTATTGTGGGTTGTTCAAAACATTACAAATTTCTTGACATATCATATTCCACACTTTGATTCAAGTGGGTTATGAACTCCCACCTTCACCCCATACACAGATTGCAGAATCACATCAGTTACACATCCATTGATTTACATATTGCCATACTAGTGTCTGTTGTGCTCTGCTGCCTTTCCCATCCTCCACCCTCCCCCCTCCCCACCTCTCCCCTCCCCTCCCCTCCTCTCTCTCTACCCCCTCCACTGTATAACCCTGAGGGTCTCCTTCCATTTCCATGCAATTTCCCTTCTCTCTCCCTTTCCCTCCCACCTCTCATCCCTGTTTAATGTTAATCTTCTTCTCATGCTCTTCGTCCCTACTCTGTTCTTAGTTACTCTCCTTATATCAAAGAAGACATTTGGCATTTGTTTTTTAGGGATTGGCTAGCTTCACTTAGCATAATCTGCTCTAATGCCATCCATTTCCCTGCAAATTCTATGATTTTGTCATTTTTTAATGCAGAGTAATACTCCATTGTGTATAAATGCCACATTTTTTTTATCCATTCGTCTATTGAAGGGCATCTAGGTTGGTTCCACAGTCTTGCTATTGTGAATTGTGCTGCTATGAACATCGATGTAGCAGTGTCCCTGTAGCATGCTCTTTTTAGGTCTTTAGGGAATAGACCAAGAAGGGGAATAGCTGGGTCAAATGGTGGCTCCATTCCCAGCTTTCCAAGAAATCTCCATACTGCTTTCCAAATTGGCTGCACCAATCTGCAGTCCCACCAGCAATGTACAAGTGTACCCTTTTCCCCACATCCTCGCCAGCACTTGTTGTTGTTTGACTTCCTAATGGCTGCCAATCTTACTGGAGTGAGATGGTATCTTAGGGTGGTTTTGATTTGCATTTCTCTGACAGCTAGAGATGTTGAGCATTTTTTCATGTACTTGTTGATTGACTGTCCTCCTCTGAGAAGTGTCTGTTCAGGTCCTTGGCCCATTTGTTGATTGGGTTGTTTGTTCTCTTATTGTCTAATTTTTTGAGTTCTTTGTATACTCTGGATATTAGGGCTCTATCTGAAGTGTGAGGAGTAAAGATTTGTTCCCAGGGTGTAGGCTCCCTATTTACCTCTCTTATTGTTTCTTTTGATGAGAAAAAACTTTTTAGTTTGAGTAAGTCCCATTTGTTGATTCTAGTTATTAACTTTTGTGCTTTGTATTCTTAATAGCTGCCATTCTGACTGGAGGGAGATCTTAGAGTTTTGATTTGCATTTCTCTAATTGCTAGAGATGTTGAACATTTTTTCATATATTTGTTGATTGATTGTATATCATCTTCTGAGAAGTGTCTGCTCAGTTCCTTGGTCCATTTATTGACTGAGTTATTTGTTTCTTTGGTGTTTAGCTTTTTGAGTTCTTCATACACCCTAGAAATTAGTGCTGTATATGATGTGCGTGTGGTCAAAATTTGCTCCTAAGCTGTAGGCTCTCTATTCACCTCACTGATTATTTCTTTTACTGAGAAGAAGCTTTTTAGTTTGAATACATCCCATTTATTGATTCTTGGTTTTAATTCTTGTGCTATAGAACTCTAATTTAGAAGTAGGGGCCTAATTGGATATGATAGAGATTTGGGCCTACTTTTTTTCTATTAGATGTAGGGTCTCTGGTTTAATTCCTAGACCCTTGATATACTTTGAGTTGAGTTTTATGCATGGTAAGAGATAGGGGTTTAATTTCATTTTGTTGCATATGAACTTCCAGATTTCCGAGCACCACTTGTTGAAGAGGCTATCTTTTCTCCAATATATGCTTTTGGCACCTTTGTCTAATATAAGATAACTGTAATTATGTGGGTTAGTCTCTGTGTCCTCTATTCTGTACTATTGGTCTACCAGTCTATTTTGGTGCCAATACCATGCTGTTTTTGTTACTATTGCTTTGTAGTATAGTTTAAGGCCTAGTATAGTGATGCCATCTGCTTCCTTCTTCTTGCTTTAACTATTCTGGATCTCTTATTGCTTTAGCTATTCTGGAGCTCTTATTTTCCAGATGAATTTCATGACTGCTTTTTCTATTTCTATGAAGAATGTCATTGGAATTTTGATTGGAATTGGATTAAATCTGTATAATGCTTTTGGTAATATGGTCATTTTGATAATATTAATTCTGCCTATCCAGGAACAAGGGAGATCTTTCCATCTTCTAAGGTCTTCTTTATTTTCTTTCTTTAGCATTCTGTCTGTAGTTTTCATTGTAGAAGTCTTTCAATTCTTTTGTTAGGTCGATTACCAAGTATTTTATTTTATTTGTTTATTTATGAGGCTATTGTAAATGTGGTAGTTTTCCTTGTTTCTCTTTCAGAGGATTTGTCACTGATATACAGAAATGCCTTTGAATTATGGGTGTTGATTTTATATCCTGCTACTTTGCTGAATTCATTTACTAGTTCTAGTGGAATTTTTGTTTTCTAGTGGAATTTTTAGGGTCTTCTAGGTATAGAATCATATCATCAGCAAATAGTGCTAATTTGAGTTCTTCTTTTCCTATCTGTACCCCTTTAATTTCTTTCATCTGTGTAATTGCTCTGGCCAGTGTTTCAAGAAGTGGTGTTAAATATGAATGGTGAAAGAGGGCATCCCTATCTTGTTCCAGTTTTTAGAGGGAATGCTTTCAGTTTTTCTCCATTTAGAATGATGTTGGCCTGGAGCTTAGCATAGATAGCTTTTACAATGTTGAGATATGTTCTTTTTATCCCTAGTTTGTCTAGTGTTTTGAACATGAAGGGGTGCTGTATTTTGTCAAATGCTTTTTCTGCATCAATTGAGATGATGATATGGTTCTTATCTTTAAGTCTATTGATGTGATAAATTACATTTATTGATTTCCGTATGTTGAACCAAACTTGCATCCCTAGAATAAACCCCACTTGATTGTGGTGCACTATCTTTTTGATGTTTTTGTATTTGATTTGCCAGAATTTTATTGAGAATTTTTGCATCTATCTTCAATAGGTGTCGCGACTTCTTGCCCGCAAGGAAGACGCAACACTCGGGAATCTTCTTTCAGTAGTTTATTTCAGGCCCCTGATAGTTCTTCTTCTCCCTTTCGGATGCCCCTCCCAGCCTTAATAAAGCATCTCAAGCCCCAATGCAAAGCAGCCACGTGGAGCTTTCTCATAGGGTGATGAAAAGTCATGCGCCAACTCTCCCAAATAAGGAGTTGTTTGTCACAGACCACAGCGGAGCCAGCGCCATCTTGTAATGGCGACCATAATTTGCATAAACGGCAGAAGTGGCTCACCACAAATAGGGATATTGGTCTGAAGTTTTCTTTCCTTGATATGTCTTTTCCTGGTTTTGGAATCAGAGGGATATTGGCCTCATAGAATGAGTTTGGAAGTGCTCCCACCTTTTCTATTTTCTAAAATAAATTGAAAAGTATTGGTATTAGTTTTTCCTTAAAAGTCTTGTCGAACTCAGCTGTGTATTCATCTGGTTCTGGGCTTTTCTTGGTTGGTAGGCTTCTGATGGCATCCTCTATTTCATCACTTGAAATTGATCTGTTTAAATTGTGTATTGCCGCAGTCCGGCTGCAGCAAAATAACCGGGGGGTGACGAACAACTTGTGTATGTTGATACAGCAGGAGTGGGAGCCATTTATTGCAGGACAACAGAGGTATTTATACATTCCGCACAGCTTATCTAATTAACATAAACTAGATACATCAGTCAACCAATAAGAAATCTCCACACTTAATGGCTTGCTTTTGTTACTTCTCAAACCACTCCCTCTGGCATTTTGCCAGGCGCCATCCAGACTTGTTTACAGACCCTAACATTTCTCTGGCAAAATGCCAGGTGCCATCCTGACTTGTTTACAGACTCTAACAGTGTATATCATCCTGATTCAATTTGACTCTAGAACAAATCATATGATTCTAGAAATTTGTCAATGCCTTTGATAGTTTCTATTTTATTGGAGTACAAGCTTTCAAAATAATTTCCACTTATCTTCTGTATTTCTGTGATATTTCCTTTTTCATTACATTAGTAATTTGAGTTTTTTTCTTTCTTTCTTTTTGTTAGCATGGCTGAGGGTTTGTCAATTTTATTTATTTTTTCAAAGAAATGACTTTTTGTTTGTCAATTTTTTCAATTGTTTCTTTTGTTTCAATTTCATGAGTTCAGCTTTGATTTTCATTATTTCCAGTCTTCTACTGCTTTGGGTATTGATTTGTTCTTCTTTTTCTAGGGCTTTGAGATATAATGTTAAGTCATTTATTTGTTGACTTTTCCTTCTTTGAAGGAATGAACTCCATGCAATGAACTTTCCTCTTAGTACTACCTTCATAGTGTCCCAGAGATTTCAGTACACTATGTCTGTGTTCTCATTCACTTCTAAGAATTTTTTAACCTCCTCCTTGATGTCTTTTGCAACTCATTGTTCATTCAGTAGCATATTATTTAGTCTCCAGGTGTTGGAGTAGCTTTTATTTTTTATTTTATCAGTGATTTTTAATTTCATTCCATTATGATTTGATAGAATGCAGAGTAGTATCTCTACGTTTTTATATTTGCTAAGAGTTGCTTTGTGGCATAATATATGGTCTATTTTAGAGAAGGATTGACATGCTGCTGAGAAGAAAGTGTATTTATTCATTGAAGGATAAAATATTCTATATATGTAAGTTAAGTGTAAGTTTGATTGTATTGTTGAGTTCTATAGTTTCTTGGTTAAGCTTTTGTTTGGATGATCTATCCAGTGGTGAGAGAGGTGTGTTAATGTCACCCAGAATTATTGTGTTGTGGTCTTTTTGACTCTTGAACTTGAGAAGAGTTTGTTTGATGAATGCAGATGCTCCATTGTTTGGGTTATATAAACTTATTATTATTATGTCTTAGATGAAGGTTCCCTTAAGCAGTATGAAACATCCTTCTTTATCCCTTTTGATTAACTTTGGCTTGAAGTATACTTTATTTGATATGAGGATGGAAACCCCTGCTTCCTTCCATAGTCATGTGAGTGGTATGATTTTTCCTAACCTTTCATCTTCAGTCTGTGGATGTTGTTTCCTATGAAATGAGACTCTTGGAGGCAGCATATTGTTGGTCTTTTTTTCTTTTTTAATCTAATCTGCCAGTCTATGTCTTTTGATTGGTGAGTTTAGGCCATTAACATTCAAGATTATTATTGAGACATGATTTGTATTCCCAGCCATTTTTGTTTGTTTTGGTATTTAACTTGAGTTGGTTTCTCCTTTGATTAGTTTTTCCTCTAATGTAATACCTCCCTTTGATGATTTTCATTGTTGTTTTTCAATTCCTCTTCATGGACTATTTTGCTGAGGTTGTTCTGTATTTTAGGCTTTTAAGATGTAAATTCTTTTAATTTTTGTTTATCATGGAAGGTTTTCATCATTAAATCTAAAGCTTAATTTTGCTGGATATAAGATTCTTGGTTGGCATCCATTTTCTTTTATAACTTGACATATGTTATTCCAGGATTTTCTAGCTTTCAGGGTCTGGGTTGAAAAATCTGTAGTTATCCTAATTGGTTTCACCCTATATGTAATCTGATTTCTTTCTCTTGTGTTTTTAAATATCTCCTCTTATTCTGTATGTTAGGCATTTTCATTATAATGTGTCCTGGTGTGAATCTGTTGTTTTTTTTTATATATTTGTCATCCTGTATGTCTCTTGAATTTGGTTTTCCAATTCATTATTCATGTTTAAAATTTTTTTGATATTTCATTGAATAGATTGCTCATTCCTTTGGTTTGGAAGTCATTCCTTCCTCTATCCCAATAACTCTTAAATTTTGTCTTTTTATATTGTCTCATATTTCTTGAATGTTCTACTCATGATTTCTTACCATTTTAACTGTGCTGTCTACATTCTTTTTAAGATTACATATTTTGTCTTCATTGTCTGAGGTCCTGTCTTCCAAGTAGTCTAATCTGTTGGTGATATTTTCAATTGAGCTTTTTATTTGGTTTATTGCTTATTTTTTTATTTCAAGGATTTCTGATTTTTTTTGAACCTCTGTCTCCCTATTGAAGTAATCTTTTGCTTCCTCTATTTGTTTATGTAGCTCTTTGTCAAAATGATCTTTTGCTACTGTATTTGCTGTCTTATATCTTCCTTGAGTTCACAGAACATTTTATCATGTACATCCTGAACTCCTTCTCTATCATTTCTTCTGCTGTGCTTGCCATGAATTCTAATAATATGGTACCTTGATATGTTTGGGGCACTTTCTTCTCTTATCTTTTCATATTGCTTGTGTGTCTTCCCTTCTAGCACTGTGGATCTGAGGAGGAATTACTGTTTTTACCCTATAGGCTTATAGTGCCCCTGTTGGGATCCAATACCTTTCCTTTCAGATCAAGGACAATGTTATCAGATTCCAATATAAACAATATACACCCTAAAAACAAATGTTTGCTATTAAGACATTTTGGTCACAATGTACAGAAATGATGAATTAAATTATTATCTACAATATACTCATTAGGTTTGTAAAAGGGTTTACAGTTTCTGATGGTGGACAAAGAACTGGGGAGAGGAAAAGGATGCTATGCTGAGGAGGTAGGAAGTGAGGATATAGAGTTGTTATATCTTAGGAAGTGTGAAAGAGAGATCTAAAGATGAAGGTTAGTAGCAGGAGAAGGAAGAGGACGTATTTTGGGGTAGACAGTAAGTGGGAAGACAGTAGAGTACACAAAACAAACACACATATATATTGAGAAAAATTTAAAATGTTAAAATAGTAGAATTTGGTAGGATAAAAGAAAATATATATATATCACAGCTGTAATATACTATTCAGATATCTCAGTCCTCAAAATCCTACTTCATGTAAAGTACTTGGTTGTTGGGGATGTGAGGGCTGGAGAATAGAGAGGGAGAGGGGAAGAAAAATATCTTGAAGGAAGAAACAGGATTGTTTTGATTGGAGATCCATATCTTTCCTACTTCCTTTCTTATCCAATAGGTGGGGCTGTCTATTGTTAGCTGGTATCTCCACCCTCCGTTGGTGAAGTTTACCGGGGTGTCACTTTGCAGGGGTAGCGGTTGCTGAGGAGAGGGTGGAAATTAGAAACTGGGTACCTGGTCAGCCAGAGTTCCAAACTGGTGTTGCCCCCCACTGAAGAGGGTGATAAAGGTTGCACAAGATGGGGGCGCCTGCTTTCAGAGGTGGGTTGTTGGGTCATGTGGCAGGAGCCAGGCAATGGAGTGGAAGGTTGAGTTCAGAGATGAACTCATGCAGAATGTGTCTGTCTGGTGACTTCAGAGCCTGTGTGAAGTTCTTGGGTGCAGGCCACTGAGCTCATTATCTCCACTGCTACAGAGTCCCAAGATGGCGGCAACCCTGGAAGCCCTGTGTTGGTAGATGGGGGTCCACCAGGGAGTGGTGGCCTGAGTTCCTGCATGTGGGAAGCTGCTGGATGTCCTGCATGGGAGTGGTGTTGGTGATTTCTGCTCAGGTGGGTGGTGGAATATTCTGTGAGGGTGTTTATGGTGCCTAATAGGGTACCTGATAGTCCTGTGTGGGTGAGTATTTGGGAGATCTACTCTGACGCTGAGGCCTGGAGCCCTGGATGGGAATGGTGGCTGTGATTCCCATGTGGGAGCAGGAATATCACTCGTAGAAAAGCATTATTCTCACAACTTGAGTCTCAGGTCACAGAGAAACACAGAATGCTGCCCCCTCTGGCCCACCATCTTGGATTCCCTCTCTAAAATTTCTGATAAATGGCATTATATAGAAGATATTCTTTTATGCTCCACTTATTTCATCTCATATAATGCCTGAGATTAATCTACATTGTTACCTATAGAAAGAGTTTTATTCCTTTTTATTGCTGCATAAAATTCTTTATATGATTATAGCAAAATTTGTTCATCTGTTCTCCTATTGATGAGAATTTTGGTTATTTCTAATTTTAAGCTATTATAAATCAAACTTCTATTAACATTTAAGTACAAGTTTCTTTGGGGACATAAAATTTTTATTTTTGTTGAAGAGTTGCTAGCTTTTAAAGAAAACATAAGAAATTGCCAAGGCTTTCCCAAATGTTTATGCCAATGTATACTTCCACCATTAATGTACAAGCATTCCATTTGTTCCTCATCTTGTTGCTATCTAGTGTTAGTCTTTTTAAATATAGCTACTGTAGTGAGTATATTATAGTGGATTGCAATAGGTTTTACTTTGCATTTGCTTGGTTAATGTGCAGGCTCTTGTGCTTATATGTAATTTTTGTATCTTTCTTAGTTAAGTGTCCAAATTTTTTCTCCCTTTTTATGAAGGATTGTCTTTTTGTCGTTGAGTTGAGTATATGTATATATATATATATATATATATATATATATATATATATATATTGCAAATATGTTCTCTAAGAATGTAGCTTGTCTATTGTTTTCTTGATAGTGTCTTGATGAGCAGAAATATAAAATTGATAAGTCTTTGTATGAGGGATTTAAATTTTACTAATCTTTCCAAAGAAATAAATTTGGATTTAATTTTTATGTTGTTTGCCTTTTAAAAAATGATTTAACACTCTTATTCCCTTCTTCCTAATTCCTGGATAAGAAAATTAAACCTAAAATATTTTGAGCAATTTTACATTTTTTTGAATTCTAATTTAATTCTGTTGTATTTAGAGTATGTACTACATGAGAAAATCTTTTAAAATGTACTTAAATTTATTCTATGGCACAAGATATGATCCATCTTGGTAATTCTCTCTTATATAGTCTGTCTGTCTATCTATCTATCTATCTATCTATGATTCAGTTGTTGCATATAATGTTCAAAATACATATGAATTAGGTCAAGTTGTTTTTCTGTATTAGTCAGCTATTTTGCTGCTACGACTAAAAGATCTGACCAGAACAACTGTAAAGAAGGAAGAGTTTATTTTAGGGCTTACATTTTCAGAGGTCTTGGTCCATAGAAGCCCAGCCTCATTTCACAGGGCTTGAGGTGAGGCAGAATATCCTGGTGGAAGAGTGTGGCAGAGGGAAGCAGCTCACTCATGATCAGGAAGCAGAGAGAGGGTCAATTGCCAAACACAAATATATACCCAAAGCCCATCCCCCAATTCCACCTCCTGCCACACCCTGCCACTTCAGTTACCCCTCAGTTAATCCCTATCAGGGGATTAATTCACCGATTGTGTTAAGACTCTTATAACTCAATCATTTCTCCTCTAAACCTTCTTGCATTGTCTCACATGTGTGAGCTTTGGTGGGGGACACCTCACTTCCAAACCATACAATTATAGTGTTAAATCTTTTTTCTCTTTACTGCCTGATTTTGTGTAATTGTTCTATCAATGTTGAGAAAGGGGTATTGATATCAAAGTATCTTTGTGGATTTCTCTGTCTTTGGTTGTGTTGATTTATTGCTTCATGTATTTTGAAGTTCAGTTATTGGGTCTAAGCATATTTATAATTATTATTCTTTCTGTTGAGTTGGCTATTTTGTCATTATGAAGTAACTTTGGGGTAATGCTCTTTATCTTCAAGTGAGTTTACCCCACCAGCTGTTAATATAGCTGCTCTAGGCTTCTGTTGTTTCTCTTTGTGGTGCATTGTTTCCACCTCTTTACTTCCAATTCAGGGTCTTTATTTTGAAAATATTTTAGTATGCTTCTTATATACAGATGAAGTTGAGCATTTCTTTTTCACTCAATTGGAGTACCTCTATTTTTTTTTTGGAGAGTTTAGACCATCACATATAATTACAATGACTGATATAGTTGGATTTGGTACTATTATATATTTTTAAAATTTTTTCATACAAATTTTTTTTCAAAACACTTAACTTTCTCTTTTCTTGATTTTTTTAAAAGATAAATCTCTGTGTTTGGCTATGTGCATGCATGTGGCATATGTGTGTGTGTTCCAAGTTAACTCTTTGGATATTTAGCTATGCATTTTTTGTATTTTTTTTTAGTGGTTGATTCCAAAGGCTTCAGCATGCATCCTTAGCTTATGAAAGTCCACTTCAAGGTGATGTTTAAGGCCTCTATATATGAAACTTTTAATATTCTATTTACCACATCCATTTTACTATTGTTGCTATATGTTTTACATATATACACTAAGAACCCCACAGTATAAACTTATTTTTGCTTCAAAGACTTATCTTTTCACAACATTAAGAGGAGAAAATGATATTTATTTACACACATACTTTAGTACTTTTGGCACTCTTCATTTTTCCTGCAGATTCAAATTTATATTCAATATAAATATCACACATCAAAAAGAATTTCCTTTAGGATTTCTTGTTTTCCTATATTACTATTATATATCAATATAGGTAATTATTAAGATGATTGGTGTAATACTTTAATATATATATTATATATGATATTAATGTTTGTATATCCCCCAAAATACATGGAAATTCTAACACTGAGGTGATGATATTAGGAGGTAAGGACTTTGAGAGGTGTTTGGGGCTCTTCCTTCATGAATAGGATTAGTGCCCTTATAAAAGAGGGACCCTGGAGGCCCAACCTCCTGCCTAGTGAGACACTTACCTCTTCTACCACGTGAGGGCATGTCAAGAAAGCCCCGTGTGTGAATCAGGAAAAATATCCTTATCAGACACTGAATCTGCCAGTATTTTGATCTTGGACTTCCCAGCCTCTGGGGCTGTAAGAAATAAATTTTGTTTGTTATAAATTGCACAGACACATATATACTATTATAGCAACACAAAACATATCTATGATACAAAATTGGTACCTAGAAGGGGGCTGTTTCTATAACAAATATTTATAAATGTGGAGATGGTTTTGTAACTGAGTAATGTGTAGAATTTGAAGTAGCAGATGAATTTGGAGAAACAGGCTAGAAAAAGCCTATATGGCCATGAATGGAACATGATAAGCAATTCTAGTAAGGGCTCAGAAGAGTTTCAGAGAAAGTCTGAAACTTCTCAGGGATTAATTATGTAGTCATGATCAGAACACTGCAGAAATATGCACAGTAAAGACCATCTTGCTTCAGTCTGAGATGGAAGTGAAAAACAAGATATCGGAAACCAGAGTCAGGACTATTCTTCTTATAAAGTTGCAAAGATCTTGGCTGAATTCTGTAACTACCCTGAGACTTCACAGAAGGTGGGATTTTAGAGTCATGAGCTAAAGTATCTGGCAGAAGATATGTCTAAGCAAAATATTGAAAGGGCTCTATGAAAGCTTTAACCGTATACAGTATGCTGTGAGTGGAGGGTAATTATTAATTATTTAAAGACAATTTATAAGAGGGAAGCAGAATAGAAAGATTTAGAAAATTCACAGCCCAACCATGTTAAGAGTATAAAGGCATGTTTAGTAGAGCAAATCAAGACTGTGGCCAAGTGACCGTTTGCCAAATAGATAAGTTTGTATAGAAGGGAGCCAAGTGCTACTGATTAAGACCATGAGAGAGAGACAGTTCAGAGATCTTCCAGGCCCAAAGCAGGGCCTTGAGGGCAAGACTTTCAGGGAGATGGTGGTCGAATCTCAGCATTTGCTGCCCAAGGCTGCTCCAGGTTCCTGCTTTCTTCAGTCCCACTCAGTGCTCCTCAGCTGGTGCAGATGTGGCCCAAGTGGCGTAGGTGTGACTCATGCCATTGCTCCAGAAGGTTCAGGCTGTTAACTTTAGTAGTGTCCATGTGGTGCTGACTCATGCCTTATCTAAGATTTGTGAGGACATGGAAATCTCCACCAATATTTTTTTAGGATGTCCTGGACAGCCCAAGGGCCCAGGCAGGGTTTTATCACAGGGGTGAGCCCCCTCCCCCTCTGAGAGCAATGCCTACTGGAACTGTGGGCGTGAGACAGTCCCTGAGATTGTAGAACCTGTAGAACCACCAATATGCAAAGTGCAGGAGTAGATCGCAATCTGTAAGAGGTGCTGGGTGGACACTGCCCAGCAAAGCTAGAGGGTTGGGGTTGTGTGAGGCTCTGGAGGCCCAACCTCCTGCCCAGTGTGCACAGGATGTGGCACATGGAGTCAAAGAAGATATTCTCCAGCTTTAAGACTTAATGTTTTCCCTTGGGGTTTGGACATACTTGGGAAGAGTCAAAGCTTTCTTCTTGACTATTTCTTTTAGAGTGGGAAAGTCTCTCCTGTGCTTCTCCCACTATTGTATTTGGGGACTACATAACTTGTTGATTTCACAGGCCCTGGTGAGAAATTTGCCTCAGGATGAATCATGCCTGAGTCTTTTCTGATTCAGATGAGACTCTGAATATGGAACTTTTGAGTGTGTGGTATGAAGCTTCTGGAGTTTGGGAGATGGAAAGAATGTATTTTGCATGTGTCTGGGGGGTGTAGGGGAAGGATGCTGTGGTTTGAATGCCCCCCACCAACCATGTTTGTTTAGAAAACAAATCCCTGGGCTCAGCAGTAGAGCACTCCCCTAGCACAGGCGGGACCCAGGTTTGATTCTCAGCACCACATAAAAATAAAGGCATTGTGTTGTGTCCATCTACAAAAAAGATTCTCCCCCTCTCTCTCTCCTTTAAAAAAAAATCCCTACTGTAATACTGTTGACAGGTGGGACTTTAAACAGATGCTTCATTAAGAATGAATTAAGACTGTTAACTTGGGAGTAGTTTAGGAATTGCAGGAGTGGTTTCCTGGTAAAAGAGTAAGTGAGGTCTCTAATCAATTGTGTTCTCTTTCCCATGTGCTCTCTTCCTCCATCTTATGCCCTGGGATGCCCCACCTTGAAGGCCCTTGTGAGATATGGACTCCTCAACTGTGGACTTCCCAGTCACATATTCTTTCTTGTGTCAGTTTCTTTACTTACTAATGAAGGCTATTGAAGCAGATGATGCATGATTCTTTCTGGTATGTAATTTAATAACTATAAGAAATAAATCTCTGTTCTTTGTCAATTACCCAGTCTACAGTATTCTATTATAGAAACACAAAACAGACTAAGGAACTCTTATTTGTGCTTTAATATGATAGAAAGCACAGTCCAATAAGGGCTATGTGGAGAAGGTTCTAAGACCTATTTCTGCTACTAAACTAAATTACTATGAGGAAGTTACAGAGCCTTTTAACTTCAGTTTCATTAACTGTAAGATAAACATGTGTCCCTTCTATACAAAAATCATTTTCTTTCAGTTTTTTAGGGGCAGCTTTTTTTCTCTCTTCTGATCATAAAGTTTCTTCTTTACTAAAATATTCTTGTGAGCTAACAGATTGTTCAATATATCTGTTTTTTTTCTTCCCTCTTTTAGACCATATTCCCCTCTCATTCCAAAAAATAGACAATTTTCTTTTAAAATTCTGCTCTACCAAACAGTCTATTGAAACTTACTTAAAAGAGGAAGGGGATGGGACTCTTTGAATCTATAGGATAAATTTTATGTATTGTAAAGTAGCTCTAAGTAGTAGCATTTAGTATTCCTCTACTAACCTCAAACCTGCCTGCCATTATTTGTCCTTCCAAATTTATTTGGAAGCCTTTGTTTTATACATATTTTCATACAAACTTGCTTCTAAAATCAGCAGATTCATATGTATAGTTGAGATTATTATTTGAAAATTTTATACTTTTTAATTTGATTCATGCCCATTTACTGCTTTGAAAAACTACCCACAATTTTCATGGTTATCAGTATGCAATATTGCTTTCATCAATTCTGGTTGTTGGAACAAAAATACCATAGACTGGCTGACTTAACAGCAAACACTAGTCTTCATAGTTTTGGAAACTGGAAAAATCGAACTCAAACTTCCACCAGATCTGGTGTCGATAAGAGCCCATTTTCTGGGTTGTAGATTAATTTATCCTGACAGCATAAAAAGTGAGTTTGAGTCTTTTTTCTTGTAAAGATTTAAATCCCACCATGGAGGCCCCTGTCTCATGACTTCATTGAAACCTAATTATCTCTCAAAGTCCCCACCTCTTAATACTGTCCTATTGGGAATTAGGTTTCAACATATAAATTTGGGGGAGATTAAAAACATGTAGTCCATAAACAATATTTAATCAAATGTTCTTTACTGGTAGAAACATTCTAAGTATCATTTTATTAACAGAAAATATTGCAAGTGTTAAAACCAAATGATTGTTTATGGCTCACTTTTGTCTTCTGTGGAATTCAGCCTGTATGAATAAAATGAGGGCTTTTGCTTTCTTGGGCAAATGTGTTTTCAGTAAAGTCACAGAGAAATCAGTTACCATAACTACAAGATTAGTTGCCCATTCATTCACTTATTAAATTACTGTCTAACAATAGTCATTCCTACTTTCTGGCCCAGGGACATGATCTGAACTTTCATTTTGAATTGATAAGTAAAATTATAAATTCATGTATTCATTTTCCTATTTGAGAAAACTGGTTTTAATGTTTTTGGTTATCAAGATTAATTTTTTTGGATTGATTTGACTCAATCTTATTAAATGAACTCGTAGGGTGGACTCACGTTTTATTGGTATCACAAGGACTCATAAAAAATAATTGCCTACAATGAAAAATGATTTTTTTTCTTTTCTGTGAAAATTATAACATGCTGATGAGTATCTGATACTGGGATTACTAATGCTTACATATGGGATTTTATATGTTTCTTGAAATGCGTTCAATCAAATAAGCCAGCCATAACCAGAAACATTCTACATATTGCTTAAAGGAATTTTCTCAAATTAAGTTTGAGGTAGGATCACATTAGTTATTGATTTTTGCTCTGATGGTTAAAAAGTTTATTTTATAAACAATGCTTTTAGGCATAAGAGAGGTCTATTTTTTTACATGATTTTCATTACTTAATACTTTCACTCTCCTGTATGGAGTCCTGGGAGGTATGTAAAAACAGGCTTTGGAAACTTTTGAGCCTCTGGGGGAAACTATGAAATTAATTCACGAAAATGTATTGTAATGTACTCTAACCCTTTATAAACACTGAGGGAAAGATTGGAATGGAGTTGATTTAGGAGTACTGGCATCAGGAGAAGTTAACAGAGAGTTGGTATGGTTGCCTTCATATGAATTAAGAATTTTCCCTCTCAGTATGTGCTAATCTTCTTTTACAAAATGGCTGTGAAGGGCATTGGACCTTCCTGAAGAAGTGATATGCAAAGATGAATGCAAAAATGTAGTGCTAAGTATTACTCTTCATTACTGCTAGTCTAATATACTAATACTACAGCACACTGACTTGAAGATGAGCTATAGAATCATCCTGTGTTATGTTTCAGCTACTGCAACCCTAAGAACAGTCACATACCCTTTCTGCCCTCAGTGTTATTAGAAATAAACTAAAGATCTTGAAGTAGATGACCTAGGATTCTTTCTGGCATCTAATATCACATTCTGGGTTTTACTGATAAGCTGTAAATTACCTTTCTGGTGATAGCTGAAATCATTTGAATGTATATAGATTTTCATGAGCATTGGCTTCATAAACTCCAAGAATGTTTGAATAAATATGCCAACTATGTTAGACTTCTAATATATCGTGTTACTTTCCTAATTTTGTTTTCAAACTAGAAAGGCAAGATGTATCAACTCCAAAAGTGGTTTTGTCATTTTTGTGTTGGACAGTTAATTTTGGATATGAAAAGAACTCAGATCTTGGTTCTGCCTGTATCTGGTAAATATGTTAGTGAAACTTACAGAGAAAAGAAGTAAGTTATTTTAATCCCCAACAATGATGTCTCTTTCATGCCAAAAATGAACTATCCAATAGTAGGATTCTATTTTTCTTTTTTAAATGGAAGTGCTTGATTATCTTTAAGCATAAAATTCCTCTTACTCCACTGTCCCTCTATTATTTACCTATTCTGTGTTAATTCTTTTACTTGACAAATGAATAAGTTGAGACTGAAATAAGCATGTGAGGGGATTGGTGTTGAAGTCATTATGAATAAAAATGACGGGTAGGTTATACTGTTTCTTATTACTTTAAGAAATCAATGTTTATCTTCTCCTCAATGTTTAGGAACAAAATAGCTTCTGGATAAATACTAAAGTACTTACATGACCCAAATACAAGCCACACAGAGATTGGTTTGGGCCATAGAAAGAGTCTGTGTTAGTTGCACACAGTGCTGTTTAGTAGCCAAACCAAATGGAACTACGTTAGCACTCAGGGAAGACCCCAGGCGAAATTGGTAGCCCATTGGCTCCCACCAGGTACCACTCTAGTGACTGTCAACAGATAATAGTGATGAGTACTTCCTCCTATAAACCTATAATCTTCAATATTAGTATTTAATTTGCCATGGTAAGTCTGACACTTACAATTCTATTACTTCATGAAGAGGTATAATTATGTGTAAATAGATGAAAGGAGCATTTACCATGATTTAAGGACAAAAACGTAGTCACAGTTTTTTGAAAGAAGATACATCGGAGCAAATTTTCAAAGCATTTCAAGTTTCATTAATCTTGAAGTATTATGCTATAATAATATTGTGCTAGACACGTGATTTTGTGAACCAGTGTAGATAATGAACATACATCATTTCATAAATAACAGTTTATGTTTAACAGTGGCAAAATTCAACACCAAGCCAGCTTTGCTTATCTGTACCCATTCTTTGTGTCTAACTCATACAATTTGATAGGTGAACTGCTGTTCTCATTTTTTCTTCTTTTTCTGTTTTTTTTCAATATTTATATTTTTAGTTGTAGTTGGACACAACACCTTTATTCCATTCATTTATTTTTATGTGGTGCTGAGGACCGAACCCAGGGCCCCGTGCATACTAGGTGAGCACTCTACCCCTGAACCATAATCCCAGCCCCTTATTTTTCTGTTTTTCTTTCTTTCTTCTCATATACCCACATGGAGCTGGCTTTAGCTCAGCCTTCCAGATGCAGTTCTGGCATTCATTCTCTGCCACAAGGCTCTGAGACCCTCCTCACCCATTCTGCTTTATGGATCAGGTGTTTTATCTATAATTACCTCTATCAGAGCACAGTATTGTACCAATATCAGTATAATGTTTTAACTTATCTTTATTCTCCAGTAGATTCTGAACTCTGAGGTCAGATCATTGTCTTATTAATTTTTGTGGCTTGTGTAGCATTGAGGTCAACTTAACATAGTAAGCCTATAAACAAAGTGAATAAAATATCTGAAATATCACTTCTGCCTGGATAGAAGAACATCAGAATTGTGAAATTATTTGGTATTAGAGTGACACTAGCTTCATGGAATGAGTTTGGAAGTGTTTCCTCCTTTTCTATTTCATGGAATAATTTGAGGAGGATTGGTATAAGTTCTTTGAAGTTCTGGTAGAACTCAGCTGAGAAACTGTCTGGTTCTGGGCTTTTCATTGTTGGTAGGCTTTTGATGGCATTTCAGTTTCATTGCTTGAAACTGATCTGTTTAAATTTTCTATGTGCTCCTGATTCAATTTGGATAGGTCATATGTCTCTAGAAATTTATCAATGTCTTCATGATTTTCTATTTTATTACAGTATAGATTTTCAAAATAGTTTCTGATTATCAAAGAAAGAAAACTTCAGACCAATAAGCCTAATGAACATAGATAAAAAAAATTCTTAATAAAATACTGGCAAATCAAGGCTGGGCACAGTGACACATGCCTGTAATCTCAGTGGCTCAGGAGGCTGAGGCAGGAAGATCATGACTTCAAAGTCAGCCTCAGAAAAAATAAGGTGCTAAGCACCCTCAGTAAGACCCTGCCTCTAAATAAAATATAAAATAGTACTGGGGATGTAGCTCAGTGGTTGAATGCCCCTGAGTTTAATTCCTGGTACCCCTTTCCCCCCAATACTGGTAAATCATAAACAAAAACATATTTAAAAGATAGTGCACCATGATTAAGCAGGGTTCATACCAAGGTTGCAAGGTTGGTTTAGCATGGAAATTAATAAACATAATTTATCACATCAACAGACTTAAAGACAAGAATCACTGGATTATCTCAATACATGCAGAAAAAGCATTTGACAAAACTTAGCATAGATTCATTCTCAAAACACTAGAAAAACTAGGGATAATTGGAACATACCTCAACATTGTAAAAGCTATATATGCTAAACCCAAGGTGAACAGCATTCTAAGTGGAGAAAAATTGGAAGCATTCCCTTTAAGAACTGGAACAAGATAGGGATGCCCTCTTTCACCACTTCTATTCAAGATAGTCTTCAAAACTTTAGCCAGAGCAAATAGATGAAAGAAATTAAAGAGATATCAATAGGAAAAGAAGAGCTCAGACTATCCTGATTTGCTGAAAACATAATTGCACATTTACAGGCCCCCCAAAAAACTTCACCAGGAACCTTCTAGAACACATAAACAAATTCAGCAAAGTAACAGGAAGATCATGACTTCAAAGTCATTGACACCCATAAATCAATTGCATTCCTATACACCAATGATGAATCAGCTGAAAGAGAAATTAGGAAAACTATTCCAATCACAGAGCTTTGAAAAAAATAAAACACTTAGAAAATAATCTAACAAAAGAAGTGAAAGACCTCTACCCAGCACTAAAGAAAGAAATTGAAGAAGACCTTAGAAGATGGAAAGATAGGCAGAATTAATATTGTAAAAATGGCCATACTACCAAAAGTGCTATATGGATTTAATGCCATTCCTATTAAAATTCCAATGACATTCTTCATATAAATAAAAAAGGCAGTCATGAAACTCATTTGGAAAAACAAGAGGCCCAGAATAGCCAAAGCAATCCTTAGTGACAAAAGTGAAGCAGGAGGCATCACAATACCAGACGTTAAATTATACTTCAGAGCTGTAGTACAAAAAAATGGCATGGAATTGGCACCAAAAACAGACATGAAGACCCCAATGGAACAGAATAGAAGAGACAGAGGTAAATGTAATATCTCATATTAGACAAAGGCACCAAAAACATCCATTGGAGAAGAGATAAGCCTCTTCAACTAATGGTTCTGGGAAAACTGGAAATCCATATGTAGCAGAATGAAAATGAACCCCTATCTCTCACTCTGTACAAAACCCAACTCAAAGTAGATCAAGGACTTAGACATTAGACCAGACACCCTGTGCTTACTAGAAGAAAATGCAGGCCTAAATCTACATCGTGTTGTCTTAGGAAACAACTTCTTCAACAAGCACAAGAATTAAAATCAAGAATAAATAAATGGGATGGTATCAAACTAGAAAGCTTCTTCACAGCAAAGGAAACAATCAAGAATGTGAAGAGAGAGCCTACAGAATGGAAGAGAAATTTTTGCCACCCCCATCTCAAACAGAGTATTAATCTCTAGGATATATAAACTTAACACCAAAAAGAAAAAATAAATAAATAAATGGGCAAAGGAACTGAACAGGCACTTTCCAGAAGAAGAAATATGAATAGTCAAAAAATACATGAAAAAAATATTCAACATATCTAGCAATTAGAGAAATGCAAACTACAACTATACTGAGATTTCATCTTACTTCAATCAAAATGGCAATGATCAAGAATACAAGTAACAGTAAATGTTAGTGAGAGGGATGTTGGAGAAAAGGCTCACTTATACATTGCTGGTGGACTGCAAATTGATGCAACCATTATGGAAAGTAGTATGGATATTTCTTAGAAAACTTGGAATGGAACCACCATTTGAACCAGTTTTCCCACTCCTCTGCATATACCAAAGGATTTAAAGTCTGTGTACTACAGTGATGCAGCCATATCAATGTCTACAACAGTTCAATTCACAATAGCTAATCTATGGAACCAACCTAGGTGCCCTTACAGATGAATGGATAAAGAAAATGTGGTACATATACCCAAAGGAATATTACTCAGCCATTAAGAGAATGAAATTATGGCATTTGCTAGTAAATGGATGGAATTGGAGACTATCATGCTAAATAAAAGAAGCCTGTCCCCCAAAACCAAAGGCTGATATGTGGATGCTAACACACAATAAGGAGTGGTGGTGGTAACAATAGAAGTTCATTGGATTAGACAAAGGGGAATTAAGGGAAGGGAATGGGGATGGGAATAGGAAAGACAGGAGAATGAATCGAACATAACTTTCCTAGGTTCAATGTATATGACTGGTGAAACTCCATATAATGGGTGAATGGGATCCACATGAATGGGATCTTAATTAGAATAAGTTATAATCCATGTATGTATAATATATTAAAATACTCCCTACTGTCATGTATATATAAAAAGAACAAATAAAAAAATTAGAAAAAGTTATGAAAATATGGAAAATATCAAATTTTGATATCATTTGTTATATAGCTCTGGTTCCTTAAAAGTATCTTAAGTGTCTTCAAACAGACACATCTTATTTGGATCAATTCTTTAGGATTACTAGAGAAGCAATACAGTTAACAATGTCAACAACATGGCTATGATGACATCAATTTTTAATTTTTAAAATTTGTACAACTTAGGCGAGGCAGGGAATATTACTTTAGCTTTATAATAAAAGGTGATTGCCGCAGTCTGGCTGGGCACAAAATAACCAAGCCGCCACGAGGCACTTGTAGGTTCAAACAGGAACTACTTTATTGCCTGAACTCCACCCGCACTCCACATGCACTCCCCGGGAACTCTCCCATCTCTCAACTGGGCTCCGTGAGAACTCAACGGAAACTCCGTGTGAGAACTCAAAAGTAGCGGGCACCCGAGGCAGCAGGAACCGCCCTATTGCCGGACAGCAGGGGTCTATATACAACTGAATACACAGCCTGTTTCAATCCAGCATCATCCAGTCACAGCAATTATACACAGCTTAACTTAATTATCATCATCTTAATGGCTCGATGGCATCACCTCTCAACCACTCCTTCTGACAAAATGCCAGGCTCCATCCCAACTCGGCTGTGGCTCTCAACATCTCCCCCTTTCTGTTTAATTAAACAACAAGCATGTGGCTTAGGGACTGTGCCTGTCTTAGGTTGTCCAATACTACATATGGTCCTTAACCGTCATCAGATGAGCTGACCTCAAGGCGTCAGCCTCCTGTCTTAGGTTGGTACCATTGCAATTGGATCTTACCCATTATTGACTACCGGCCCAGCATACAGCCATACTTGTGGATAGGCCTTTGCACCAGTGGGGGGGGTGAGGTTCTTTGCCTCACCTCTGTTGGCCCCCAAATTTTAGCTGAACGACCATCACAAGCAGAAGGGAGGAGGATAAAAAAATGCCACAACACCAAGCCAATTGATGGCTCCTTTTGGAAAAATTGTACCACCGATGACACCATCAGCAAAAATACCCCAGCACTACCATAGGTCGCTGCACCAACAGATAGTTCACAATGCATACAAGTGATACATAGTCCAGGCAAGTTCTGCAAGCAGTTCAAAGCAGAGGAATCCATTAATATGTCCATTTCCTCCCAAAGCAAACCGACTTCTTGATTGAGCATCACTTGTTGAGTTACATTATTCATTGATGCATCAGTTTATATAGTTTGTTGTGATAGCTATCGCAGAAGCTGTAGTTTGGTTTTATCTTTGTCTTCACTGGCACTGGGATGAAGATAGGAATTCTGGCAATGATGGCTAAAAAAAAAATTATGTAACATTCCAGCAGGCACTAAAAAAAAAGCAATTTTCTAAACAATTTAGTATCCTGAATAGAATTAGATATAATGAAAAGGAAAGGTGAAAATAAACAAACAGATCTGTTAACCTTTTTTGTTCACATATTAAAACAATCCTCAACAGCTGTTTACCCAATTTAAATTAAACCATTTAAATCACGTCAATAATAAAAAAAATATTTGGATCCATTTTTTCATGAGCGCTCCTCATATATGATATATGGACATATGCACATACAGACATACAACACAAAACACAAGTGTGCACACATACAACACATAAGACATTGTAGCGCTCAGAGCCCCTCAGAGCAGGCAGCCTAGGCGGAGCCGGCGGCGGGTTGGCAGACGCTGATAAGCCTGAGGTGGTCGGGGCCTCTGGCCAGGACAGCCCTCATCAACTGCCCACAGAGTCTCAGGGTGAACCCCAGCGAGAATCGCCCCCACACACACACCCGCCGGAGAAGCAGACTCCGCAGCACAGCAGTAGCTCCAATGGCATTAAAATGGAGAATGATGAATCAGTGAAAGAAGAAAAATCTGACTTAAAAGAAAAATCTTCGGGAAATAAGAAGGCCAGTAGATTTCATCCTTATTCAAAAGACAAGAATTTGGCATTGGAGAAAAGAAGGGTCCAAATCGTAACAGTTTTCATTAGCAACATCCCGTATGACATGAAATGGCAAAATGCCAGGCGCCATCCCGACTGGCCTGTGGCTCTCAACAGGTGATCTTGGGCAAATATCTATAAAATCATACTATAGCTAAAGCAGGGTCACTTTCAGACATTTGGATCAGTTTACTTTCTTTAGCAGCATGAGGATTTGTGTTTGTAATTGGGGTTACCCTATTTCAGAGAGACCCTGTGACTATTGATCAGACGAATGCCACTACAAACTATTGTACTATTGCCAAGTTCATTGATATTCCTCTTTAATATTCCTGACACTTCTGTCTAACTGTTTCAAGATTGTCATTCCAGATTATATTTTCTGGTGATGCCTTGTCAATCTCTATTGTTTGAGGGCAACTTCAAAGAGATTATAATACTGTGTGTAGCATTTTAATTCAAAATTACACTCTTTTAAAAAAAAACAAACCTCAAGACTGTTCCTTGCCATATGATTTGACTTACTGTGTGAAAGAAAATTTCAAATACAAGGGAATAGACCTAGAAAATAATTTTTCTTGATTGTCCCAAAGGATAAATTATAAAAACATGCTTTATAAAAATAAATTAATTATATAAGTTTTTTAGGTGCCTAAAGAAAAATCAGACAAATTTCCATAACAGGCAAATATTTTATTAGGAATCTTGATTTCTTGCTCAAATAAGTCTTTTTGAATTGACTTATATTTAGTTTAATAATATACTTCTGATTTACTATAGTTTTCATTTTTGGTCAGTTAGACTAATTTTAAATTTTATCACTTTGCTCATAATTTATAGTTTGATTGGACTCCTCTTCACACTGTCTTAAGCATTGGATTAACGGTCATGAACAAAATATCCTGGACATGATGTTTGCCTCTGTGGAGCTTACAGCAATCTTGACAGCAATTTTGGCCCAGGATCAATATATGGTCCTATAGTAAGGCTGTCACACTATTGGCCTATGCTGATCTACTCTTAATTCTTATCCAATGAATTCATTTCAGATATATTTCAGATACTGAAAATTGAAGTTCTAGAATACCCACTGGGAATTTCTTTTTAGCTTCCATTTTTACATTTAAATATTACTTTCCAGTTTGTTCATCTTTTCCCTTTATTTTCTTTATCATATTAACTAATCATTTTCAGCTGTTTCTTTGGTCTGTTCGTCTTTCTTTCTATCCACATTTTGACAAAACATTTAAAACATGGTCTTGAGGAGGCCAAACATTATCAGTTTGCCCTTGAAAGGAGTGGGGCTTGCCAACCTGCCCAGTGTATGAGATAGAGGGAAAGAGCGCAACAGGGGATAAGTCAGTCTCAAAATCCCTTTAAAGTACTATGCCTCTCTTCCTCCAGTTGTTTTCAAAATTTTATCTTTGAGGTCTTTAATTTTCAGCAATCAGTGAGTAGGTATGGGTTTCTTGGTATTTTTCCTGTGTTAGAGCTCAGTGTTAGTTGCTATTGCTCATTAGATCTGAAAAATTCTCTGTCATTATTTCTCAAATATACCTTCAGTCTCCTCCTCTCCCCCCCTTCTTTTGGAACAAGAATGAAAGGCTTTAGACTTTTACAGAATGTCTTATCTGTTTTATTCTATCCATTCTTTTTCTCTCTATGCTTCAGTTTTGATAATTCCTTCTGAACTATCTTTGCATCTACTAATCCTATGTTCTGTGTTTGTCTACTATTAAATCTATACAACGAGTTCATTCCCCATATATTTCAGATACTGAAAGTTGCAGTTCTAAAAAGTTTACTTAACTTCTTTTTAGATTTCATTTCTACATTTAAATATATTTTTTTCCAATTTGCCTATCTTTTCCCTTTATTTTCTTTATCATATGAATTAATCATTTTAGTCTGGCTTTTATTGCTATAGCTGAATACTACAGATTGAGTAATTCTTAAGGAATAAAGGTTTATTCAGCTCATGATTCTGGAGACTGGGAAGCCTAAAGTCAATGTACTTGTGGGACTGTCTGCAGGAGGTAAAAAAAAAAAAATCACATGGCATGTTTTAGTCAGATTTTTCTTTGCTGTGACTAAAATACCTGACAAGAACCATTTTAGAGAAGGAAAAGTTATTTTGGAGCTCATGGTTTCAGAGGTCTCAGTCCATAGATAGCTGGCTCCATTCCTCAGAGCTCATTGATGCTGAACATCATGGTGGAAGAGCATGGTGGAGGGAAGCAGCTCATATGATCAGAAAGCAGAGAGAGACAGAGACTCCACTCACCAGATACAAAATATATACCCTGAAAGTCATGCCCCCAATGCCCATTTCCTCCAGCCATGCCCTGCCTACCTTCAGTTACCAGTCAGTTAATTCTATCAAGGGATAAGTTCTCTGATTGGGTTAAGGCTCTCATAACCCTATCATTTCTCCTCTTGCATTGTCTCACACATGAGCTTTGAGGGGATACCTTACATCCAAACCGTAACATGGCAATATATAATAAACTTGCTTCCCTGTTCTCTCTTTTCTTGCAAACACTTCACAACCTCATGTAATACTAATTACCTCTTAAGGATTATATGTTAAAATACCATAGTTATTTGGTAAATAAGTTTTCAATACATAAAATTTGGGGGATATATTTGAATTATGACATTTTCCTCATGGCTCTGCAAATTCATGTCTTTCTTACATGTGAATTACATTCATTCTATTCCAATAGCCCCAGAACTTTAACTCACTCCAGCGTCATAACAAAATCCAAAGTCAAATGTTTCATCTGAATCAACATGGAGAAAACTCAAAACATGCCTGAGGTAAATTACTCCAACCTTGAATGTGTAAACTCCAAAACAAGCTATCTACTTCCAAGATATAATGGTGGAATAGGCATTGGGTAAAATTCCTATTTAAAAAGGGAGAGATTGGCCCAAAGAAAGGTAACATACCCTATGGAAGTCTAAAATCCAACAGGGTGAACAATATGAAATTTTAAGGCTCCAAAATAACCTTTCTCAATTCCATGTCTTAGTTCCCAGACACACAGTTTATGAGTTGGTCTCCAAGATCCTCATGCAGGACCACTCCTATGGACCTTCCTAGGTTCAGCCAACACTTCAATTCTCACAGACTGGGGTCTCATATCTGTACTCTCCCAGTCTGGCTTTGCATGCTGGTAGCTCTACAGTTTGGGGATCTTGGTGGTGGCTCCCATTCTGCAACTCTACTAGGCATTGCCCTGATGGGCACACTGCAACAGGCCTAACCTCACATTTCTACCAGGAATTGCCCTGGGGGAGGTTCTTTGCAGTGTATTCTCCCTGGCAACAAGTCTTTATCTAAGACCAGGTTGTTTCAAACAACCTTTGAAATCTAGAGTCAGCAACAAATAGTCCTACCTGGGGTGGTTGAGGCATGCTGCATTGGAATGTGGGAGGTAAGACTTTGAAGAGCACCATAGGTCCATCCACTGCAAGTGTTTGGCTTTTCTGGAATCTTGGACCTGTGATGGGAGTTGCAGCCTTGGAGATCTCTAACATGCTTAAGAGGTCTTCCTCCCATTGTCTTGATGAGCCCTTCTATCAGTAATCATCTCCTTATAGTTTCCTTTCCTGAAAACGCCTTTTCATTTTCTACCACATAGTCAGGCTGAGAGTTTTCCAAATCTTTCCACTCTGTTTCCCTTTTGATTATAAATTTTTGTCATTAAGTCATTGTTTCCCCTTTTACAGATTAATAGAAGCAGTTAAAAGTAGCCATGCAGCAGTCTGGATGTTTTGCTATTGAGATGTTTCTTCTGACAGATACCCTAATCCATTGTTCCCTAAGTTGTGTTTTCCACAAAACACAGCTAGGGCATAAAGTCTAGCCAAGTTCTTTGTTTATAACAAGGTTTGTCTTTATACCAGTTTCCAATACTTTCATCTCCAGTTCCATCTGAAACTTCAGCAGAACGTTCTTTACTGTCCATCCTTTTATCATCTGTCTGGTCACAATCACTTAATAATTTTAATAAGTTCCAGCCTTCACCTAGTCTTCTTTTCTTCTGAGTTGTTATCGTATTCACCCGTAATGCTCAATTTATGGCAACACAAGTTTTTCCTAGCCTGGTCCTTCAAATTCTTTCAGCCTCTACCCATTACCCAGTGCTAAAGCTACTTCCACACTCCCAGATAGCAAAAGCCCCACTTTTTTGTTCCATTTTCTTAGTCAGTTTTCTGTTGCTGTAATCAAATACCACAGACTACAAAAGAATAAAAGTTGATTTGCATCATGGTTCTGAAGGCTGGGAAGGGATGGCCACATCTGGCGTAGTCCTTCAGGTTAGTAGAAACCCTATAGAATCCCAAGGTGGTACAGGTAATCACATGGTGAGACAGAATGTCTTAACTCAGGTCTCTTCCTTTTCTTGGAAATCTATAGCCTCATTTTAATAGGATCACCCTAATGGAGTCATTTAACCTTAATTACCTCCCAATGGTCCCAACTCCAAATACCATAGTTGGGTTAAGTTTCTACCTACATAAAACATTGTAATAGGGATTAAATTTCAACATGAGTTTTGGTGGGGACATTCAAAACACAACATTGTTGTTATATACTAACTCTATATGTGAGTCATCCCTGGGTCTAATTATTTTAATTTCTTATCACCTTTTTCTGCTAATCACACTTTGGATAATATACATCATCATATTCCACATTATGCTGTCTTCCTCTAACAAGTGTTGAATGTTGTTCTGATGATTAAATTATTAGCAGACCACTTTTTTTTTTTTCTGTGGAGACTAGATTTTAGGCTTTTTAATAGCAGGTCGATTTTGTTTTGCTTCTATTTCTGGGGTGCAAAATGTGTGGGTTTAATACCCAAATACTAGAGCATTCACCAATGTCTCTGCTCTCTGATTCAGGCCAAACTCCAACCTATAACTTCCTAGAACTGTGAAGTATTCCCTGCTGATGTCTTAGAATTTTGCCTCATGGATACAGGGCTTAGAGTTAGCTAAAGACTCAAAAGAAATTTTTTTTTTTAAGAGAGAGAGGGGGAGAGAGAGAGAGAGAGAGAGAGAGAGAGAGAGAGAGAGAGAATTTTAATATTTACTTTTTAGTGGACACAACATCTTTGTTTGTATGTGGTGCTGAGGATCGAACCCCGGCCGCACACATGCCAGGCGAGCGCGCTACCACCTGAGCCACATCCCCAGCCCTCAAAAGAAATTTTTATCATAAACTTTAAAGTTCCTATTCTGTGGTCCTTGTCTCCAAGAACCTGTTCTGTGATCCTACCTGCCTTCATACCCCCATACAATGACTGTGTCTTCCTGCCAGAAAGACCACTTCTCTTTGCCTGGACTCTATATCCTTGCACTGGGGTTTGGAAGATGCTCTCGATGAGAGCAAAGGGAATCTAGGGCTTACCTTGTATTTTCCCTTCTCTCAAGGACTGTAGCTATTCTCCAGTTGCTATTCAGTGCCTACAAAGACTGCTTATATGTTGTAATGGTTAATTTGAATGGTCAACTTGATTGGATTAAGATATGCCAAGAATTAAGAGGTTTATGGGTGTGTCAATAAGGGTGTGTCCAGGAATGATGGGCATGTGGGATAGCCAACTGAAATGGAGACCTTTCTTAAGCAAAGTCCAATAGAATGATGGCTTGGATGCAATAAAAGTTGGAAGAACAAGGAAGCAGGAACAGATGCAAGCTCATTCTTCTTGAATGGGTTCTTGATTCTGCTGTGATCTCTGAGGATATCGGACTCTCACTTCTCCACTCTTCCAAAGCGAACTCCGCCAGTGATTCTCTGGAAGCTTTTGCTCGCAGACTAGGGTAGCACTGTTGATCCCTCTTTTTCTGGGGCTTCAGCTTCTTGGACTATGCAGCTACTGATTCTTCTAGCTCTTTGGCCTGCAGAAAGTCATTGTGAACTATCCGGCTTCTGCTCGTGTAAGCCAACCTGATAAATCCCCTTTTTATAATTATACTTCCTGTTGATTGGGTTCCTCTAGAGAACCCTGACTGATATGTATGTCTTCTACAGCTTTTAACTATTTATAGTAAAAGGATAAGTACAATACTAGTTAATCCCAATTTGTCTTTGACAGCATAGATTTTTAAAAATTTTTATCAAAATGGTTCTCTTCATGTGAAATCTATCACTTCTTCCAGGAATGCTGAAATAGGGAGTAGGGAGAATAGTTTATAAACTCACCGACTTTTGAGTTTTTATTTCTGGCCCTGCCAATATGATTTTTGACACCTTTCCTTTTCTTTTTTCTTCTTTCCTTTCTTTCTTTCTTCTTTCTTTGTACCAGTGATTGAAGCCAGAGGCACTTAACCACTGAACCACAACCCAGCCCTTCTTAGTTTTTATTTTGAGACAGGGTTTTTCTAAGTTGCTTTGGGCCTCACTAAATTGCTGAGGCTGACTTTGAACTTGTGATTCTCCTGCCTTAGCCTCCTAACCCACTGGGATTGCAGGCATGTGCCACCATGCCCAGCTGGGAAATATTCTTTATAAGTTCAATGACTTTTTAACTTTAAATATTAGGCATATCTTGATCTTCCATCTCCCTGACCTCTGTAGCACTTGTCATTAGTAAAAATTATGTGATTCTTAATAGTTTCTTCTTTAAATTATTTTATTTTTATGTCTCCAACTTCAATAGACTAAATTTTTATGTTTCTTCAATTCCATGTTAAAATCCAGACTCCCAAGGTGACGGTGCTGGGAAGTGGGGCCTTTGTGATGCTTTGTCCTCATGAATGGTGTGAGTGCCCTTATAAAAGAGACCCCAGATATCTTCCTTATCCTGTCTGTAGTGTGAAATTATATTGAGAGGCTTGCCCTCTGTGGGGAATGGGGCCCTCACCAGACACTGGATTTTCTGGAATCTTGAACTTTATGCTGTTGTTTGGACCTTAAGTGTTCCCTGACATCCATGTGTTAAAGGCTTGGTCCCCAGCATGATGCTATTGGAAAGCGGTGGAACCTTTAAGAAGTGGAGCCAAGTAGGAGGCCTGGAGGTCTCTGGGGTATGGCCTTGAAGGGATAATGGAACCCCAGTTTTCCTCTCTTCTGTCTTTATTTTCTTGGCCACAAAGTGAGTGGCTTTGCTTTACCATGCAGTCTTGCCAAGATGTGCTGCAGCTCCACAGGTCCAAAAGCAACGTGGCCAACTGATCACTGAGAGCTCTCTAAACTTCCAAAACTGTGTCCCCAAACAAAAAGTTAGTTCTTTATATGTATTTTATAGGTATTTGTCATAGTGATAAAAAGCTGTTTAATACATTTCAGAATGTTGAGAAATAAATTTTTCTGTTGTTTATAAACCATGAAGTTTATGGCATTTTGTTTTAGCAGCCTAGACATACTGCAATATTGACAGTACTTCATTAAAATCTCTAGTTCATGTTTCCTGTATATAATTAAAAGGTTTGTCTCCTGAAAACATATTCTTTTTATTCTCATTAGCCATTCTCATTGATTTCTGTGGCTTCCACCATAGCCACTAAGTACATGACATTTTTGGCTTAGAGTTGTAGCCCTAAACTTTCTCCCAGGGATGTGACTTCAATTATCTATTTTCTTGAGGATATGGGGTTATTGAAATGACATTGGTCTGAGCATCTCTGCTATTGTTTTGTAGAAAATTAAAAACAATTTATCTAATATCTGTGGAAATCCCTCTTTTCATCCCAAATGCTTCTCCAATGATTATCTTCTGGTAAAAGCTCTGAAAAGACAAAGACAGAATCCTATTCATCTGTGTATATTTCCTTAGTGCTTTGGAAACAGTTGGAATACATTTTATTGAATAAACATCTATCATTCAAGTCCATTTGAAGAGACTGCTTATATTTTCAGCACAATTGTCCTACTGGTCACCAACTAGATTTTGAGTGTGTAATTTTTAAGGTAATTTGAGGTGAACATTTTATTATAAACATTTAGCACAAATAAATATCTTTTAGAGAAGATTTATTAGTTTATATGAAAGATAATCAGGTTTAGGGTTTGGAAAAGCTGGTCACGTTGGGAGGCAGTAAGGTAAGCAGCAAATGAGACCTAAACTGTAGAAGGAGGTAAAGGATGAGAGGAAAGGAGTGAGGAGACGTGAAGTCTGGGTGCTGGGGAAGGATAAAGTCAGAGGGAAACCGTAAAGGCATTTTAGGTATAGGGAAATCCAATCCATGATTGGAATCTGCCTTCAGTATAGAAAACTTTTCATCACCCTCAAATCTCCAGTGAAACTAACTACATTCATGAATAGTTTGGGCAAATGTTTTGTGTTTTACTTTACTTTGATCCTTAGAATTTGGAAAAGACTGTGTTTCATATCCAGACCCAAAGATCAAGGATCAGTGATATCAGGTATCAGGAGACAGATGTGGCCACAAGAATAATTTGTAGAAATCTTTAGAATATCTTATATAATCTGTGGGGATTCTAAATCATTTACCTAGATCTTGGTGGGCAGGGAGGACTTCATTTAATTCCTAAATAATGATAGCATTAAGTCTCATTTTAAAAAATCTTCAAATATACTTTTTAATTTTTCTTGGTATAGTTAAGTTCCTTGTTTTAATAAGTTTTTCATCACTGTGATGAAAAAATCTGACAAGAACAACTTAGAGGAGGAAAAGTTTATTTTGTCTTATGGTTTTGGAGATTCAGTCCTTGATTGATGATCTCCAAAGCTCTGGGACCCAGGTGAGGCAGAACATCATGGCAGAAGGGCATGGTGCAGGAAATCAGCTCAATTCATGACAGCCAGGAAACAGAAAGAAAACTCCATTCCACTGGCTAGGTACAAATTATAGATCTCAGAGGCATTCCCCCAGTGGCCTACTTCCTCCAGTCACACTCTACCTGCCTACAGTTACTACCCAAATAATCCTTATCAGTGGATTAATCCACTGATTAAGTTAAGGATATCATAATAATTTCATCTTTGAAAATTCTTGCATTGTCTCACACCTGAGCTTTTGGTGGACACTTCATATCTAAACCATAATACTCTTCAAGTGTTCTTTTCTTTTTTTCATTTCTATTTTTCCATCTCTAAAACACAGACCAGTGACTTATATGATAAAGTATACAATTGATAAGTTTGAATGAGGAAAGTAAATTCATTAATTAATTTAAGCTCTTTTCTAACTGTTTAGATTTAACAAATGATCAGATTGACTTGATTTCAAAGCATCTAAAAAATAAAACTGAGGGGGTGAGGGTTTTTTCTATATGTTTAAACAATCAGAGATTTTAGGAAGCAACAAGATCAATAGTTCTCAGATTTTGACATACCTGAGAATGAGCTGTAGGGTTTATTAAAATGGACTTTAGGAGCTCCACACAGAGTTTCTGATTCAATAGGTCTGGGCAGGGCCAGGACTATGTTTCTAACGAGTTCCCAGGTGATGTGGTTGCTGTTGATCTGAAGACCATGCTTTGCAAACCACCAATGTAGGTGACATCATTAAGTCACACAGAATTCTCTTCACAGAAAACACTGCAGAAGCACTCTGTTCCTGAAATGTTTAAAATATCCTTCACTGCCCTATAGCATAAAAAAGCAGGAGTTACTCACATTGTGCACCCTTAGCTCTGCCACCCACTCAGGGTGACCAGAGATGAACCAAATCATCTCTGCCTACTTTGGCTTCTTCTTATGAAAAGGTCCATGGTCACCTTCTTATTTTGCAAGCTGTTTCCAGTGTTTATAAAATGTAAATTCTTCTATGAAACTGAAAGTATGTAAACCTTTTATGAAAAGCATTATCTAAGCTCTAGTAATTCAGTTACATTTTTCCTCTAGAAACTTTTGTTATGATATTCTTATCATTAGCCAGACCTGGAAAGGTGGTTTACTGATATTGAGTCTAATTAAAGCCAGAAAGTGACCTTAGTCAATATTTCATACTTTCTGTGACTATAAGGATATCAAATGCTTCTAATTTGTACTGGGGTCTAGTCTTTGTCCTTCCACATCATATGAGAATAGGCTGCACAGGGGAATGGGGCAGTTGCCTTCTTTGTGTCCCAGGAACACTTGAGCTATTGAGTACATACACAGTAATTTGAATAAGATAGTCATCCAAAGTGAGCAAGACAGTAATAACTTTCCTTTTTCATATTCTTTAGAATCAGAATGCCTTTTTGGTTTTTGTACATATTTGACTTTATGGATTTATGGATGTTACATAATTTGACAGCATAGCTTGGCAAGGCCTAACGTTAATGGTGGGCTTCTAGATATCATAATAGGTAACCAACTTGATTGTGAGCACTTCAAATTTACTGGCCATTAGTTGCTGTGCTTCTTTTTTCCATGGTTGACATTGACTGATACTGTCTAGATGAAACAATTGATTGTATTTCTTGTTCTTTCCAAGAGAAGATGTGCAACATCAGGGAGTCACTAGATGCGAAAACATCGGGGTTTTCTGCTCTGCATTCTTTTAGTTCTACATACTAGACCAATATTTGGATTCTGGTAGAAAGGAGAAAAGTGATATAGATAGCAACAGACTGAACACTTTTAATGAAAATCAAGTTACTCTTAGAATAATACTATATGTAGACATCAGTTGCCTTTCCTTGATACTACAGTATCTTAGTCAGCTTTTTTATGATCACAAGATCTGACAAGAACAATTACAGGAGAAAAAGTTTATTTGGCTCACAGTTTCAGAGTCCTTAGACAGATGGTCAACTCCATAGCTCTGGGCTCCAGATGAGGCAGAAAATCATTGCGCAAGGATGTGACAGAGGAAAACAGTTCAGGACAAAGCAACAGGATATAGATAGAGAGCTCTGCTCACCACGGTAAAGAGATAAACCCCAAATATAAAACCCAGTAACATACCTCCTCCAACTACACGCTAACTGTCTAAACTTACCACCCAGTTAATCCATATCAGTGGATTAAACCATTGATTAGATTACACCTCTTGTACCCTAACCATTTTGCCTCTGAAAATTCTTGCATCCTGTCACACATGAGGTTTCTGGGGACATCATATATCCAAACCATAATGTATAGCAAAAGGATTTACCAGTGGGATGGCCATAGATGCCATGTTATTTAGAAAAGTCCTGCTTTATATCTGTTGTCTTGGTAAATCTACTAATATTTCTCTCTTTTGTTCCCAAGTGCTTTAGTCTGTATGGTAAACATGGTCACCTTATTTATTAGGAAGGGCAAACCACACTAAAAATACAATGTTAAGATATTTGTTGAAGAGGTAAACATTTTCTGATTTATCATATACATATTGTTTCTCAAACATTGGGATGAAAACAGGCATTTACTTCAAATAATTAGCCTTTGATCTGGAGTGGATGGTCCCCAAAATACACATGGATGTACAATGCAATGAAATACAAGATGAGGCCTCTGGGTGACACAGTCCTTTCATCAGTGGTGCCTCAAAATTTGTAATGAATTATTTGCATATCTGAAAAAAAAATGACTAGATATCATGTTAATTGTGTTCTGAATTATTATGATTGGTCTCTAAAGTGCCAATAGATCTAGCAACTATTTTTAAAAATTTTCAGGAAATAGTAAAGAATTGTAACAGGTGATATTTATAGATGGGAGGGTCCATGATGTATGGAGGGGTGGAAAGTTTCCTAGGAAAGGAGGATTTCCCTGTAATAGTCATTACCAAATTATGCTGAAGTATAGATTCTATTTCATAATATCAATAAACATCACAAGTTTATCATAAAAATTATGTTCTGATAAGTGTTTTTGGCTTAAAGTAAATGAAATATTTAGCACCAACTTTGTTTTTAGTACTATATTTGGTCCTGGAGAACATAAAGACATAATTTAAGGTTTAGTAAAGAACCACAAAATAATTACACAAATATAAGATCTTAACAAATAGAATATAGAATCATGAGACAAAATGTCTGACTTATAAAATTTTAAAGGCATTTTAGAGGTGGCAGCTAGAATTTCCTTGTTATTTGGGACTTCAAATAATGTATGAAATGTCCATGCTTATAACACACACCAAACATTGACCCTTCAGCAGCAACCCATGCCAAGTGCATGAAAATGTTACTGCCAGATTTGCAGTGCAATTAAAGAAATGCACAATAAAGAACTTTCTTTGTATTCTCGAGTCTGTTATTCAGACTTAGGAGACATTTTCCTCATGGAATAAAGTTGCTTTTTGGATATTTGGGCACAGGGACAGAAGGGGAAAAAGAGATTGAATTATCTGATGCTCTGAGAACATTAGATGGAATGGTGATTGATATGATTGACATTAAATTATATCATTTTGAAAAAGCCAAGTGGTTATAAATTTTACAGTTTTCTTTATTAGGGTTAAGTGTTCAATTGGAGAGCATGTCAGTACATTCTGGGACATTTTAAAATCTTATTTTTTTTCCTTGGGAAGTTACTAAAATGAAGAAGGGCTTAGAACTATTGGAATCTTTGCCTGAGTCTCTGTTCATGGCAGAATGAAGTCAGTTAGCTTTGACCAAGCAAAAAACTTGGTATTGCAGAGTGGTGACCTCTGGCTTCCTCATCCTCTCCTCCTAAAAGTAGTAGTTCTAGTAGTAGTTCTTCATTTTCTACTTACCCAGTCTAAGGAGGCAAGTAGCACATTTTATAATCCAGTTGTCAAAAAGTACCAAAATAATGATTTTGCTTGAAATGTTGAAGATCTAATCCTTGAGAAAAAAAGATGCCTACTTGTACAATTTTAGACAAGAGAAATAGAAAGTGGTCATTTCCTCAATCAAGGAAGCAAGCTTTCCTTGAGAAATTCAAGATGAGAAAGTTTGAGGTTTCTTTTTTTTTTTAAAGACAAAATGTGGTCACAAGGGTGGTTCTTAACCTAACAACACTGATGTCCTTTCTAAGAAAAGGAGATTAGGACACAGACAACACAAAGGGAGGGACCATCAAGGAGGACACAGCCACAGAAGCCTATTACTAACCCTCTTTCCTTCTAAAGTCTCAAGAAAAAGTGGAGGTATAAATACTGGAGGAAATAAAGACCAGGGGAAAGGGTGTTGACAACAGCTCCCCACGACAGGAAAAAGTCATAAAACTCAACCTGAACTCTCACCTCTTAAGCTGCACACTCCTGTGTCCGCGCTTTCCATAGCTGAGATACAGAACAATTTCAGTAGGAATTCTTGCAGGGAAATTAGGTAAAGTAGTTTCCCATTGTTTCAAAAGCAACCTACATAAAATTCAAAAGAGCATTTGGAAATACCTCTGAAGTCTTGGAGATTATGCTTCTCCATCTGTTAAAAATCTTACTCATCTATAAAGGAACAGCTGTGTATTCTCCACAAACAGAACTGATTTAAATTAAAACATAGATTAAAAAAAATCCAACATACAAATCTCACCCAGACCAATTAAAGCCGCCTCTGGAGGAGGAGGAGGATTGGCTTTGTTAAAGGGAAGGCATTTTCATCAGTTTGTAGGGGTGCCACAATCAAGTATAAAACAAGGTGGCTTAAACAACAGAAGTGCATTTCTCATAGTCCTCCAGGCGAGATCAAGGGTGCCAGCAGGTTTGGCTCCTCTGAGGCCTCTCTCCTTGGCTTACAGATGGCAGCAATTCTCACTGTGTCCCTTGGCTATGTTGTATGTATGTCCTCATCTCTTCTTATAAGGACACTAGTTCTATTGGACTAGGTTCCACCAACATGATGTCATTTTATCTTAATTACCTCTTTAAAGGGCCCATCTCCAAATGCAGTCCACATTCTCAGGCACTTGTTGTTAGGGCTTCATCATGTAAATTTGGATGGAAACAGTTGAGCTCATAACATCATACTTAGATTTGAAGTCCTACTTTAGAGGGCCTCTGGGCTGCTTAAAGGCATTGTACACCTGAGAATATTTAGTAAAAACTTCACGTGGTTTATAATTTTCCTAATAACAGGCTGAGTCTTGAAGGTAGTCTCTGAAGTCAAAAGCCTCGGCTTCTGCAGAGCAGTAAGGGAGGCTAGAAATGTACTGAATTTTTCAATAGCAAAATTATTTGTCTTATAGCTACTGGTAGCTATAAGAATTTAGGTGAGTAATTTAACCATTCAAAGCTCTACTTTTCTTATTCGAGCAATAATGCCTCATAGGTTATTTTATAGGCTGTGATAACATTTGAAATGATTAATATAGTGACTGATAGATAGCAGAACTGAAATATTAGTAAAAACAGGATTCTGGTCTTTTCCCTGCTGCTTATCAATTGTGCATCTGTATCATTTTTCTATTGCTGTATAACACATTACCACAAATCTAGTGGCTTAAAATTGCAGTAATTTATCATGCTGTAGTTCTGGAAGTCAGAAGTCTGATTCAAGTCTCAGTAGGATGATATTAATGTTGGCAGAGTTGAGTTCCTTTCTGGGGGGATCCAGGAGCTGTTTCCTGGCTTCTAGGGACCACTCGCCATTTTTTGGTTCATGATCCGCTTCCTCTGTCTTCAAAGCTAACAACTGTGGGTCTAGTTCTTGTTTCTCTGACTCTACCTTGGTCATTGTCACATAGCCAGGAAACTTTCTCTGATGTTAAGTATCCACGTGGTTAGATTGAATTCCGTTTAACAATCCAGGTTAATGTTCTCATCTTGAGGTTCTCAGCACAATCACATCTACAAAGTCCTCTTTGCCAAGGATGGTGGAAAAGTCGAAGGCTCACAATAATGGGGCCGTTGCTCTGCCTACCACAGTCTCTTGGACACATTTTTCTGAGCCAATTCTTTAACAGTAAAATGGACACCTCCCTTGAGAGGCTTATTGTAAAATTTGTTTCCTATTTGAGAATAATAGTACTATAATGAATAAAATATCTTTCCTCTACAGCCAAATGAGAAAAGAAGACTGATTATCAAAGCCATTCATAGAAATTCTATCAATTCTCCTTACATAGTGCTGATTTCTTACCTTTACTTTTTCTTTTTTCCCTTCTGTCCCTGACTGACCCTAGCCCTACTGATTCCCTTTTACTCTGGTGATAGTACTTTCTTATCTTCCAACTTCAAGTCCCTGTTCCTACTTTATCCTTGTACCACAAAGGCTACCACATCATTTATATGATTAGAATGTCTCATTTTCCAACTATTCTCCAAACAAAAACCTGAAACTTGGACATGATCCATGTCTATTTAATATTAACCTAGATACTGAGCTTTACACTAGATCCCAAGATTCTGAAAGCCTTAATTTACTGAGCTGATTCTAAGATAAACTGATGAAGTAGTCAGGAGAACACATGACTTTTTCCCTTGGTATGTTTCTCTTCTCCAATCAGTATGCGGAGGCCAGTGCTCCTAGGTGCATGGGAGATAAAGGAATATAAGGCACATGTTCTACTTTAATCTGTTATATCCATACACTATAAAGCAGTACTTTAAAATTTGGATTTTAAAATAAAATATATTTGATTAGCTCTTGGTTTGTTATTTACTAGCTGAGTGACCTTGTGAAATTTTTACTTTATTTAAACCTTTATTCATGTATCGAACATAGTAACATCAAACCTATAGGCTATAGGCTTCATTGGGTATTAAATTAAATAAGGCAAGAAATAAATTAATCACAATGTTTAATACTATAGTAAGGAATCAATATTTTATTAACTTTTGTTATATTTTATTTTCAGTGTCCCAGAAGGTTGCTCAGTAGAAAATGGGAAAAGAAAGCAACATTAATTTGTAATGATTAATGAAAATAAGTCTTTCCTTTCTTATATGAAGATTCAAAGGCATTTATTGGAAGGAAATATGGTGAGCCCATTAAAAGTTGTAAACATTTCTCAGATGAAAACTTTCCCTTCCCAACAAAAATGATCTTAGCTTTTCTCTATCAGTTTCTTCCTCTTTACTGTTCATTGAAATAAATTTCTGTCACTTTTAGATTTATCCTTTGAGTTTTAATAATGTACAATCTGGAAAAATGGTTTGATGGAGAAGAGGAAAGGGTGGGAAAGTATTTTTCTGCACTATTGGATCAAAAATGTTCATTTGGCTGACCACAGATTTGGTGTGAAGACTTAACTGGCTTTGCTGGGCATGTTGATGCACGCCTGTAATCCCAGAGGCTAAGGCAGGAAGATTTCAAGTTCAAAGCCAGCCTCTGCAACAGTGAGGCACTAAGCAACTTAATGAGACCCTATCTCTAAATGGAATACAAAATAGGGCTGGGGATGTGGCTCAGTGGTTGAGTGCCCTTGGGTTCAATACCCAGTACCTTCCCTCCTCCGACCAAAAAAATAAAAAATAAAGATTTAACTGGCTTTCATTTGTGATTCTAGAATCAATGCCTCATTATGTAAAATAGAATGAATTGGGGCAAGACAGAACAGTTGGTTTTTGTAAGGTGGGAATAAGAAAACTGAACAAGAAAAAAAGCACATTGGTAAACATCAGATTACTACAGGTGACTTCTCTTATAAAAGTTGAAGTAGAGGGGACTTCTTACTATGCTGTTTGAGGTAGACTTAGTTGTTTCTGATTGGTTTCTGTAAATATACTGTTTTCAAGTAAAATTGCTTTAAATTTTCAGTTTGATTAAATGGCATTTAGCATAAGGGACTCCATTTTGATTTGTTCTGGTCTGGTGGGGCCTAGTATAAGAGGCATTCACAACAATACACTCTCATAAACATTTTAACAGAGTTTAAAAAAAAGGGAGGGTATGTTAGTCAGCTTTGCATCTCTGTAACAAATATACCAGATAAGAACAACTTAGAGGAGGAAAAGTTTAATTTGGCTCACAGTTTCAGAGGTTCAGTCCATGGTCAGCTGACTCCATTGCTCTGGGCCCAATGTGGGACACAACAGCATGGCAGAAGGGCATGGCAAAGGAGTGCTGCTTCACTATCATAGCTAGGAATCAAGAGCTTGAGTGCAAGGAGCCAGGGGTAACATGATCCCCAAGGACACTATTATGGTTTACATGTGGTATCCCCCAAAAGCTCACATGGGAGACAATGCAAGAAGGTTCAGAGGAGAAATGATTGGGTTGTAAGAGTCTTAACCAAATCAATGAATTAATCCCCTGATAAGGATTAACTGAGTGGTAACTGAAGTGGTAGGGTGTGGCTGGAGGAGGTGAGAATTGAGGTGTGGCTTGGGGGTATTTATTTGTATCTGGTCAGTGGAGTCTCTCTCTTTCTGCTTCCTAAACACCATGTGATCTGCTTTCTTTTGCCACACACTCCGCCATGATGCTCAGCCTCATCTCAAGCCCCAAGGAATGGAGACTGCTGTCTATGGATGGGGACCTCTGAAACCATGAGCCCCTAAATAAGCCTTTCTTTCTTTCTTTACAATTGTTCTGGTCAGATCCTTTATCATAGCAATGAAAAAGCTGACTAAAACAACACTCCTCCAGTCACCTACTTCCTCTAGCCATGCCCCATCTTCCTATAGTTACCACCTATTATCCATTCAAATTATGAATCCAATGAATGGATTAATCCACAGATTAGGTTACAGCTCTCATATTCTAATTACTCAACCTTTGAACATTTGTCTCACTTGTGAGTTTTCCAGGAGACACCTCATATCTAAACCATAAGGGGACTAAAAAACAGGTGTGAACTATGTGTTTACTTCAATTTATTAAGAAATGGAATAAAGAGATTATTATTTTGAATGTAGGTTTTACTTATGAAAGTATTTATTTTCTTCACAGCTCTGAATTTGGACCACATGAATCATAGCCTTAATAGCATTATACCAAGACAGGCTGGGGTCATCAAATAACAATGCTAAGTTTTGGATGTAGTTTGTGTGTGTCTCCCCAAGGTTCACATGCTTGGAGCTTGGTCCTCAGCACGGTAATATTGAAAAGGGGAAACCTTTAAAAGGTGGAGCATAATGCAAGGTATTTAGGTCATAGGTGACCATCTTCTAAAGGAATTAATACTGGTCTCATGGAGTGAGTAGTTCTTACAAAAATGTGTGGTTATAAAAAGAGTAAACCTATCCCTAAATCTCTATGGCTCCCTGTCTCATGTTATCTTTTCCATTATCATATAATTTCATCATGATGCTATCACAATGTTGTGATATGGTTTGAAGGGCTGGTATCATGTTCTTGAATCTCCAGACTTGTGAATTAAATAATCATTTTTCTTTATAAAATACCCAGCATCAGGTTTTGTATTATAGTAAGAGACTATGACTAAGATAAGCAGATATTGAAAAAGAGAGAGAGAGGAAGGGAGGGAGGGAGGGAGGGAGAGAGAGAGAAAGAGAGAGAGAGAAACACAGAGAGAAAAAGAAGTAGAAATAAAGAATGGATATAAATAATGAAAGGGAGGGAGACTGCAGACAAACTGTTAATTTAAAAATTCTGACTGAAGTAGAGCCCTGCAATATGGGTTGTTTGTATCCAAATTCAACTACTCAAAGTTCACATTTAAGTCCCATTTTAGGCAAGGCAATACCACAGATCAATTTGCTAACCTCAGATTTTAAAAGTCTTAACAAGAAGCTTATTTTAGGTCCTATGGATACAATAACTGGCTTTACTAACTTCACATTTTTAAGCTGGTGGTTTTGGCTCTGGGTAGTCACAGCTAGAATCAGGGATCAAAACCAAGCCTTGATTGTGACTGAGTAAATGCTAGGATGTTAAATAACAAGCAACATTTTCATCTTGGACAAAGATCACAGATTACATGATCCTGAAATTTAAAGTCTGGCTCTGCCTTTGGGCTATAATTCTAATGCTGGTATGGCATCCCATTTTGTTCTCACTCCTTTCTGGAAACAAGAGCAATTTTCATCCAGAAATGAATCTTGTGTCCAGGTAGCTGATGTCTCATATTTATGGGCAGATGCTGGTTTTATTTATTTATTTTTAGTTTTTTAGTTATTAGTCACATCCTCTGAAGCTTATTTATATGGAAGATAGGAACTATAGTAACTGAACATTAGAACAATAACTCTTGCACTTTCATATAATACAACAAAGTGTGGCTGAGTGCCACAATTCAGGCTACAGAAACCAAAGTCAAAACAAGGCATGTGTGGCTTTTCCAATTAAATGCATGATTATCTGGTTCAAGAGAACAACAAAGACAGAAATCACCACAATGCAAGTCAGAAAGAAGTCATTAAACTAATCTATGAGTGTAAAGGAGAAAAAAAATAAAGATCAGGAGAAGGGTCATTTAAAAAGTGATGTTTAACCTGAATCTTCAAGTTAGGTAGCATTCATTTTTAAAAATGTTTTTATTAGTGCATTAAAGTTCTACATAGTAGTGGGGTTCATTTTGACATAATCATACAGGGCATGCATTTTAATACCATCTATAGCTATTTTCTTATCCTAAAATTATACATGTGCAAGTCACTGGGAAAAGACCAAAACTAGTCCTCTGTAATCTAGTAAAAGATTACCACACTGGCATTTTATTCTTTCAGTATTTATTCTTTTTATGCATGTTTTTTATTTGAGATTTATCTCATAATTTGTATCCTATTATGCTTCTTAAAGAATCTCATAAGCACTGTCCAATATTTAAATTTTTAAAAAAATAATATTGCAATGTTTATATAACACTTATTTACCTAGACTATGTCTTTTAACAAACCCCTTATCACTGAATGTGTGTTCTATTTTTTTTCTTTGTTTCGTTTTTGTTGTTATGGGAATACATTTAATATGAAGTGTTCACTGCATTATTTTATTTCTTTAAAATAGTTTTCTAAAAATGAACTTGGGTAGAAACACTTGAGTCTATAAAGGCACAGATTTAGAAATAGTGTTCTAGGCACAGGTAATAGAATAATCACTGCCAGGCTATTTCCGTAATCATAAAAATAGCACAATTCATAATAGCTAAACTGTAGAGCCAATGTAGATGCCCTTCAGTGGATGAATGGATTAAAAAAGTGGCATATATACACAATGGAATTTTACTCAGCACTAAAAGAGAATAAAATCATGGCATTTGAAGGTAAATGGATGGCATTGGAGAAGATAATGCTAAGTGAAGTTAGCCAATCCCTAAAAAATAAATGCCAAATGTTTTCTCTGATATAAGGAGGCTGACTCATAGTGGAGTAGGGAGGGGGAGCAAGGGAGAATTAAATGAATTCTAGATAGAAAAGAGGGGTGGGAGGGAAAGGGAGGGGGCAGGGGATTAGCAAGGATGGTGGAATTTGATGGACATCATTATCCAAAGTACATGTATGAAGACACGAAGTGGGTGTGAACATACTTTATATATAAACAGATATGAAAAATTGTGGTATATATGTGTAATAAGAATTGTAATGCAAAAAAACACAAAGTACATGTATAAAGGCATGAGTTGGCATGAACATACTCTATATACAAAGAGATGAAAAATTGTACTCTATATGTGTAATAAGAATTGCAATACATCTGCTGTCATGTATTTAAAAAATAAAATCAATAAAACTAAAAAAATAGTTTTGAAATAACAAATATCATACAGGAAGATGATTTTAAATATAGAGATGATTTTCCCATGAAGCATCATTGAGGTTGTTTGGCTGGTTTTCTATCTACAGCTGCTGGGAGAAGCTGACCTCTTTAGAAATTAGTCAGAAATTAGTGTATTAATCTCCTTCCCCTTATACCTTCAATGTGGTTATGCTTAATTGAAATAAGGATTTACCATTAAAGGAATCTGACAAGTTAATGCCAAGGTTATTTAAAAGAAATATCTGTTCTGGAATACAAAATAGAAAGAAGACTAAGGAGACTTTGGCATTCTCAAATGAATGATGGTGGCCAGAGTTCTTTATACCTTTTTTTAGTTAAACAGGTATATGAGTATGAAGTTGAAGAAGAGAAGCTTTGTTTTAAACTTAATTTCATTCCACCTCTAGGATCTATACTGATTACCCATATATTTCATCAAACCTCTTCTAAATTTAAGAGCCTTGGAGAATTCTGGCTGTGGCATGGGAATGTGAAGGTTTGTTGGATGGCCAAAAAATGCTACAATTTAGAGATGATTCCAATCCTATTAAGAACCATAAGTTTTTCAGAAAATAGGGTTGGCAAAGGTTTCTCTTTCTGTCTCTTTGGCTCTACTGCAGAAGCGGTCACACTCTGATGTCCATAATCATCACCTAGCTTGTTATAGTGCCAGTTTCCAGATTTCACATCTGAATATTCTGATTTAGTGGTTCTGGAGTGAAACTGGGATTCAAATATTATACAAGCTTCCCAGATGACTATTGAAAATGTTCCATGGACTGGATTTTGAGACACATTGCCACAGGAAACAGAGCAGCCAGTGGCAACAGAACCAAGAGGCAGTCTTATGGTCCTCTGGCCATATATAAGCTTGGAGTAGAGATGGGATACAATGATTTACTCTTAGTGTCTTCCCCAAAGATTTTATCCAACATGGTCTAGTCCTCTGTAATCTAGTAAAAGATTACCACACTGGCAATAAGGACTACTTATTCATAGGTTCAGTTTTTCCACCTTACTCTTTGGTAAGGACACAATCTGCCACATGGAGGAAACACCTGGCAGGTTTGCAGTGTGGTGTATAACCTAGTTTTATGCTAAGCAGCATTCAGAGACAGCAGTATGGTTTGTGGTTTATGGTTGGTGCCTAGTAATTATAGTGGGTGGAAGAAGAGTTTTATTTTGTTTTAATTGCACATAGTGTTTTATGATCACAATCAGATCATTTAGCAGCATCATATATTTGTCTAGCATAATTTCTGTTCTCCACTTTAACTGTGATTTTAATGGATTGTTTATAGCCAAGGTGGTAGCTAAAGACAGGATGTTGATTCACTGTTAATTTATGTCAACTGGGAAGATTACCAAACAAGCATATTTCTTGTTTGCTTATTTGTCATTGTCTGTGAAAAATAGAGCTTCCCCTGCCTTGTTCTCACCTATTCTTTGATTGTATGGCTTTTCTAACCAAAATAGCTTTCATTTGGTACACACTTGGATGCTATAATATTTATTACTGCTAGAATTTAGAGTAATAAATTTAAACTAGCAAATTAGAGACCTACTTTTTAGCAAAAAGTCAAAATAGATGTGAAATGTTCCAATCTTCTCTGGAAAAGTGGTTTTAATAAATGTGTAGCTAATTAAATCTTAATTAGCTTATTCATCTACTAGCATTTTAATATTTTAATATTTATATTTTTCCCAAGGTCCTAATGGGTTTAATGGAAAAATTAAAAAACTGAGTTTTACAATTCAAGTTGTAAGTGATATCATTGGGCTTCGGGATGAAAGCTAAGCAGATAAATTGAAACTGGATCCCAATTTTCTTGAGAGAAATGAAGAACTAGTATATCACTAATTTTGTTGAAGAACCTGAATTTATTATATGTTCGTGCTGCATTTTCATACAATGTAAATATAGCAGTAGACAAGAATTGCTTTTAGCTGTGTATGGTGGCACATGGCTATAATCCTAGCAGCTTGGGAGGCCTGAGGCAGGAGGATGACAAGTTCAAATCCAGCCTCAGCAACTTAGGGAAGCCCTGAGCAACTTAGTGAGACCCTGTCTGAAAAATAAAAATGGGTTGTGGATGTGGTTCAATGGTTACACACCCTTGGGTTCCATCCCTGGAATCCATCCCCTGCCCCCGCCACCGCCAAAAAAAGAATTGCTATTTAATCTACAAAATATGCCCTGATTTTATGTTGGCACTAAAAAAACAAGAATGTGGCATCACTTTCTGCTGTGGATATAGTCTGAAAAATGTGTTTGCAAGTTGAATTTTTGTAAAGATCATGTGTTCAGTTTTCTGGAAGTATTCAATTTTTAAGAGTAATTCTCTAGTAATCATTTTAAAAATAAAGTTAGAAATTCTTCTTATAAATTCAAATTTTAATGGAAAACTTTTAAACAGTATGGTATAACAGGGCCAGGTGTGCCGCAGTCTGGCTGGGCACAAAATCAGGAGCCACTCAAGCAGGAACAAACTTTATTTCCAAAACGCCGCCTTCTCCCAGGACACACTACACCAACAGGAAATCCCTCCTCCGGAATTCCCTCCTACCATACTTCCCCAACCAATGGGAACTCTCCGGGAGTCCCAAGAGAGCTCCAAAGTAGCAGGCCTAGGCGGACAGCAGGGGTCTAATCTCCAATTGAATGCACATCTTAACATAATCATTATCATCTCAATGGCTTGCTGGGGTCACCTTTCAACCAAAAATGCCATGCATCATTCCTACTTGGCTATGGCTCTCAGCAGAGGTGCATATAACCTAGCCATCAAGAGACCTGCATCCCAATTCTGTCACTATTTCATTATATTGTTGTAGAATTCAGAGAATTGTATTATGTGATTTCTAAGAATACTGTAAAATTCCCAGATTCAAATTTAAAATTTTTAGTGACTGGATTTGTTTAAAATAAAAGATTATGTCTCAGTGTATGGTATAATAGTCTAAAGTTGCACCAGCAAGTGCGGTAACTACTAGCCACACATAGGAGCACTTGAAATACGCATGGTTGAAATTGAAATGTGTTTTAAGAATGAAGTACACATTGGATTTCAAAAATTTGATGCAAAATAATGTGAAATAGCTCATGAATTAATAATTTTTATACTTCTTATGTTTTGTAATGATAATATTTTGAGATAGTAGGTTAAATAAAACATACTAAAATAAATTCACTGTTTCTTTTATTTTCTAATGTAGACATTTTAAATTTAATTTTTTTTTTTTTTTTTTTTTTTTTTGTGGTACTAGGGATTGAACCCAGGGCCTTATGTATGCTTGGTAAGCACTCTACAAACTGACCTATATACCCAGCCCCTAAATTTAAGTAATTTAAATTTAAGCAGTTAATAGTCATTTGATGGTCTAATAGAAAATTTTAATTTCCATACATGGCTTATGTTATTGGTGTAGAGCAGCAGCATTCTAAATGGACAGCACATGGTACAAAAGAAACTTCCTGAGGACCAGATAATTCTCCATATCTGGTATTTTTCAAGAAAAACCTTCATGATGTGGAAGAGATTATCATCATTTTCTGTTGCTTACCAGAATACCTGAAATTGGGTAATTTATGAATAAAAGAGATTTATTTAGCTCACAGTTTTGAGGGCTGAAAACTCAAGTTAAGGTAGCCCTATCTGTTCAGCCTCTGGTGAGGGCCTTCTGACCAAATCCCAGTATGGCAGATGGCATCATGGGGGAGTGTGTGAAAGGATTTCATGGCCAAACAAGGAGCAAGAGAGATACAGGGGCCAGGTTCTGTCTCTCTCTCTTTACAACAACTTACTTTTTCAGGGACTAAACTGGGTCCCCTGAGAAATATAAATCCCTTCTGAGGTGCTCCACCAATGACCTAATGACCTTTCATTAGGTCTCACCTCTTAAAGGTTCCAGCACCTCTCTATATTGCCACACGGAGGATTTAGCCTCCATGAACCTCTGGAGATATACTCAAACCATGTCCAAATCATAGCAGAGACCCTTTGAAGATAAGATGAAAGTATTATCCCCAAAACATAGTTCATAGTCCACTAGTCCTGCAAGAGGCACCACCATTGTCAAGTAAGTATAGGCAATACTATACTAACTGAGCCCCTCTTACTGACAACATTCATTAACCTAGTGAAGTCAAAGTTTAGAAACTTGCTTTACTTGAGTCAATCCAATCCTTTCCAAATTTATTTGAGAAAGAATCTTGTCTTTCCCTATCACCGCACCACCTTTTATTTTTTAATAGTAAAATAAAAAATAAGAAAGTCACTAAGACAAATGCTGGTGAATTAGATAATCATTATTTCCCATTTTTCTGTTGTTTGTTTATGGGCAGTACATAGGAATATATCTGAGGGGTTAGGTGTGCTTGCTTTGTTTATGTATGCTTCTATGCTAAAACCTTCCTATTATGCATAAAATGTTTTCCTTAATGTTCCTAGGATATTTGAAATATTGCCAGCTAGATGTGTTTATTTTAAAACCCTAATTTGACTTATACTGCTAAGAAGATTTATAGTCAGGGGTTCAAGGAAGGGCTAACAGAATATGTGGAATAGATACAGAAGAACAGGTGAGGAAATGTTGACAGGATATTTGCACTTTCTGAAATGTTATGTTTAGTGTATTCCCCAAAGAAATATGCTGCTATGTGTGGTTTCAATAGGCTCCCATGGACTGGCAGGGACGCTCAGATATGATTTACAACTTTGCTTTCCAGGGAAACTGCATCCAGCATTCCAATTCAGCAGTGAATGTTCGGAGCATAAATTTTAAGTTGAACACTACTGGTACAAAGATTGACTCCAAAGCCCAGGAAGTAGATGCAATCCGCATCCTTTATTTGTTTCAATGAACTATCTTGCTTTTGGTGGTAAGCCTTTTACTTCCCCAAACTCAGAGAAGATGGAGATAATGATAGAACAAAATTTTCCATGACAATGTTCATAGGATCTCACAAATCATAAAGGAATATTAAGAAGCCCTCATCAAGAATTTCCCTAGGTTACAATGAGGCTTTCAGCCTTAAAAAATACTCCTTCACAGAGTAAATCAAGTTATTTTCTTTTCTCATATGACATGTATAGAATAAATGTATACATATACATGAAAACAGCCCAAACTCAAAAAGCTTCCTACACTCATCTATAGTTTCTTAAGGAAAAATATTTTTTTTCTTTAACTCACAGGAAATAAAATGACACATTTCATTTGTAATGGCTGGATGTACTTCAGCCTGAAGTAAAACAAAAGCAAAGATAATTTAAGTAAAACTACTATTTTAAAGTAAAATATTGACATGTCATTAATATTGGAAAGATGCAAAATGAAAACCTATGCTTAGACATTGAACATTTGTTTTCAGTAGGTTTCAGGAGGCTTACTCATCCAAATGGCTTCATAGCAGGTGTCCTATGAGAGCCCATTGGGCTGCCAGTTTCTGCTTAGGGACAGCTATTATATTTCCAGTACTATTCATTCTGTGTGTAGAGTTATATTTCTACCTGGTATATTTTCTTTCTGCCTAAAAAATCCTTTAACCTTTCTAGCAGCACAAATCTGCTGGCATTTGGCAGATCTTTTTATCATATAAAATGGTCTTAATTTTACATTTATTATTGAAAGATATTTTCACTTGAAATAGCACTCTAAGACATTTTCCCAATAATTGAAATATGTTATTCCAATGCATTTTGGCTTGCATAGTTTTGGGAGAGAAATCAGCCTTATCTTTGTTCTACTGGATGTGATGTGTACTTTTCCCCTCACATTGCTTTTAAAACTTTCTCTTTATCAATATCTTTCAGCAATTTGATTTGGATGTACCATATTGTTTTCTTTCTGTTTTACTCCTTGGGTTTTTTTATTTTTTGAGTTTTTTGGGGTTTGAGGGCTTATGGATTTGGAATGATTTTTAGTAATTACTTTTTTTAAAAAGTTTTTTTGGTCCAACCATCATCTCCTCTGCTTCTTGTAGTTCAATTATCTATGCATTAGACTGCTCAATTTTATCCCAGAGATCACTGATGCTGTGCTCATTTTTGTCTTTTTAAGTTTTTTTTGTTTGTTTCTTGTTGCCTTTGGATGATTTCTATTGCTGTTTCATCAAGCTGACGGGTTATTTTCTCAGGATAAAATCTGATGTTCATCATACTCAATGTATTATCATTTCATACAGAAGTTATATTTGGGACACATTTATATCTTTCATTTATATCCTGACTATGTTCATGTCTTTCCTTACTTTCTTGAACATATGGAATATATTTGTAATAGCTATTTTATTTTCCTTATTTGGTAATGACATCATCTGCCCTTTCATAATCTGATTCTATTGATTGACTATTATTCTACTTATGGGACATATTTTCCCTGTTTCTTTGTGTGCATAATAATTTTTGACTGGATGCCAACCATCATAATTTTTAACCTTGTTAGGTACAGGATTTATTTTGTATAATTTTATATAGTATGTTGGATTTTTTTTTTTCTAGCTTGAAATCAAGTTACTTGAACTTCATCAATTTCAGGCTTTTTAAAACTTTGTTAATACTTAGCATCTTGATCTAGGGAAAGTGTACACTCAAATACTACAATATCCCTTTGAATGTCATGTGTACTACTTATATATTACAAGGTCTTTTCAGTGTGGCTGGTAAACTATTCCCAGTCCTATGTATGGTTTACCTGAAATTTGACCTACTACTTTTCTGTGTTTCTTATTTCAACCTTAAGTAATTTCCTCTCATCATGCATTCATCCATATTTAGTCAAAGGCTGAAGGAACCCTTTCACAGATCTGTAGGTTTTTTTTCTCTGTTAAGATCCCTTCCTGCAGACATTATATCCCACAGATCTTAAGACCTTGGCCTCCTGAAGTTCTAATTTTTGTTTCTTCAACTCAGTGAGACCACCATGGTCTATTTGAGTATTTCTTCACAATATTGCTTTCTAGAACCTGCTACTTGGCTACTGGTGAAATCAGAGGTATTTTTCTCAGTTCTTTATTGCTTATTATTCAATGTTTAAATACCATTGTTACATATATTTCATCTGTTTTTTCTAGTTGTTTGATATGTAAGAGTAAATATGGCACCTATTATACCATCATGTCTAGTATGATATGCTTTTAACGCTGAAAATAAAACCCTATCCCTACTCTTTACTAGATGAATCTTCTTGCATCATTGGCACTCATGAAAATGTGACTCAGTTTCCAAATTACTAGTAATATTAACCTCTTTGTGACCTTTCTCTGTGGAGGAGCCTGGGCATGAGAGAAATAGCTAATTTATGTTTATGTAATCTCATGTTCTTCTATAATCACCAGTTGGAACTTATGTCAGTGGTTCTAGGATTTTTAACAGGTCTGGATTTGAATTCATATGTCTAGGGTAATTACTGGTGTTGCTGGCTGTGTATTTAACTTTCTTAGATTTTTTTTTTTTTTTTACTGGAAGATGACAGGCAAGTATTTTACTGTCTCCCTAGGAGCCTGATTTTAATAGGAGCTGAGAGAGCTATATTTCCAAACACAAATATGAGAGAATGGAAGAGATTATAAATATAGAAGGTACCAAATTTTCAAAGTAATTTTTACTGCATCCTTTCCCTTTACATTGTCTAAATGGACATTACTAAAAATGAATCACAGCTGAGTTTTCTAACTTAGTCCTTTAATAGGTAGTTGGTTGCAAGACTATGAATTTTTGGCATTTTATTCTTATTTCCTATTCCTTTACTCCTTTTCTTTCTATTCTTCTCTTCTGATGTCCTCTCTTTTTCCCCCTAAAAATTACATATGTGGCCATATAAATTCCTTTAAATTCTCACACTTACCATCAACTTTCATGTCTCCATGAAATGTGCCTACAATATTCTTTGCCTACGATATTTTCACCATTTTTCTTTCTTAAATTTTTCTTATGTATTCCTTAAAGTTCAGGTCTGATGTTGAGAGCCACAGCCGAAGGGGCCCCAGCAAACTTCCAGTTGCCAGCAAACTTCCAGCTGCCGGCTGATGATTGGCTCACAGCGGCCCCAGCAACATCTAGCTGATTGGCTCCTCGGCCCCAGCAACATCTAGCTGATTGGCTCCTCTGCTGTGATGCTCATTGGGCTGTTTCCCTGCCCTTTCAGACCACGGAGCTGCTCATTGGGGGACTTTTTTGGCTCCGCCCACGTGACCCAGCCAATCGGCCTCAAGAGCAGGAGGATTGTGGGAGGTGGAGAGAAGGGTGTGTGGGAGAGAGAGGCTTGTGGAAAGCCGGTGGTGGCAGTTGAGGCTCTGAGGGTTTTTCCTGAGAGGCTGTTTTGTTTGGCGTGTGTGGTTCTAAAAATAAAGTTAGTTTCTTTTGACAAGTGGCTCCTGATTGTGCCCAGCCAGACTGCGGCAGTCTGACACCATCCAGTCGACAAACTTGTATTGAATTGTGTATATGATATATATACATCACAATGCATAGACACTGCTGATGCTGATAATAACCCCTTAATCACTATTCTTCATATCCACTTTTGTTAAATGTCTTGGTTGTCTGCCTTCCCAAGTTTACTTTCTCAATGAGTTTGGAATAGGAGCATTCCTTACTCATATCAAGATACTTCAGGCAATTGAAAAGGTTCTAACTCATAGACTAAATTTCTACTTTTAATTTTTCTTGCTATATTCATATATATATATATATATATATATATTCCTTTATCTTCATACCTACAGTTCAAGGGTAAGAACTACATAGTGGGTAGTAGTGTGGACTGTACAGTCTGAGTCTTTGACCCTCTGAGTTCAAATCCTGGTTCTACCCACTAAATTCTGTGTAGATGCAGCTGCATTACTTTGTTCCCCTTATGACTCTTTGTCTTTAACTGTGATCATTGTAATACTCTTTCATAGGGTGATTGTGATGATTTGGGGGAATAATATATAACCTGCCTAAAATAGCACCTAAGCACTCTAAAAGTAGCAGCTATAATTATCAACAGGAGCTAAATTTTAAAAATAGGGCTTACTTGATTTTTCAACTCTGCAATTCAATTGCTCCCTCAAGTGTCTCCTAAAATTACAAAATGTTTCATGTTTTTATTATAAGAAAGACTGCCAAAATTTGAAAATTATGCTTTTTATTCTAGTCACATAAAATAAAGTCAGTTACACCAAGTTGTCCAAATACATGGTGAACTAAAGCTTCCAACACTTACAAATTTTATACATATATCTATGCATTTACAAATACATACATATGTAAAAGATATATATTTTCTTCTAAAATAAAGTGCCCAAATGTTGATATATGGGGGCATAAGAGGGAGAAGAGAGTTATAAAGCCTTGTTAGTTATAGGCTGTACTTTTATAAGAATCTGTTTTATGCACATTTATTCAGATATAATGAACTCAAATCATCTGTTCTTTTCTGAATTCTTCTAAGTGAATTAATTTACCTAAAATTTTAAAGAAGTCATGTGGTCATCTTAATGAAGCAGAAGCTTCTTTTTCTGATGTGGCTGGCACAGAGCCTTGGCTTCCCTACAGAGGGGTGTTTAAGCTCCATTCCTAATTACCCTGTTGTTTGGATTATTGTCTTTCTGCTAGGGTGATAAACAGAGTGAGAAACAATCAGGCATCTCTAAGACTAACTCCTACATGCATGCAATGAAATTAGAATTTGGTGAAAAGATTGCTAATGTTTTATATCACCTTGGATTTGAGGAGAAAGCTTTATCAAGATTTGAATAGTGGGTCTTGCTGCCTCTGTTATTACAGAGGTGTATAAGCCAAGCAAGAAGAATCAGGGCATAATGGTTAATATGTCATTGAGATAATCAACTCAAATTGAAATTAACTCTATTACAGTGAAAAACCTTCACGAGTTCATGTTTCAAGGTAAGAACAAATTGCAGGGTTAAAGAAAAACTCAGTGATTTAAGATAATTCAGAAAATCCTCACTTCAGAAAGGAACTGAGTTCTAGTCTTAGCTCCAACAGCTCAGCTGTCCTTATGGTGTTTTTACTTTATTTTCTGCTATCTCAGACATTTATGATGATCATTGGCAGTCTTTGACAAGAAATGGAATTTAAAATTTAATTTAAAATGCCTCTGAAAAGACTAACTTGTTTAAGCAATGTGGAGATGCCTAAAAATAGCTGAATATGAGCCCAGCCATTTCTCAATTTCTGGTAGCTACATCTTCAAGCTGTAGCGGAGTGGATCCTATGCAAGCAGGAAAGGGAATAATTGTCAGCATTGAAACTGCACAAGACACTCTAAAACCCCCAACATATGAAGGGTGGGGAACAATGAGAAGCCCAGACAATTCCTCTAGTCAAAACAAGGAGTGGGGTATTTCATTTCATTTTTGGAAGGAAAAAAGAAGGGCACAATTTCCAATGACCCAATCCACCTCTGCAGTGCCTCTGAAAGACCAGAGCGGCCTAACTACTGATTTTGGTGAGCATCTTGTTGATGGCCTGCTTGACATGTGTGGTGGAGCTGCGTCTCCTCGTCTTGCCCTGCACCATCCTCCGGCGACGCACCTCTCGACATAACTCGTGGAAGATCTCTGTGATGTTCCCTTCTCCAGTGCAGGCAGAACACTCATAAAAAGCACATGCTAATTCTGTGGCCAGCTTCTCCCCTTCTTCTGTACTCACTTGTCTGGAGTGGTCCAAATCAGCTTTGTTTCCAACCAAGATTAAAGTCACATTCTTGGGCTTTTTGATCTCATCTAGGATGTTCTTCAGTGGTAGCACTTCCTCAAAACTTCCTCGGTCAGTAATGTCATAGACCAGCACAAAGCCTTCCCCCCATCGCATGTGCCCTTCTCTCTGAATGGTGTCTTCCTGTAGGCCAAGAAAAAATAGCAGCTCAGAAAATTGGAGGTGATCACAATGCATAGACACTGCTGATGCTGATAATAACCCCTTAATCACTATTCTTCATATCCACTTTTGTTAAATGTCTTGGTTGTCTGCCTTCCCAAGTTTACTTTCTCAATGAGTTTGGAATAGGAGCATTCCTTACTCATATCAAGATACTTCAGGCAATTGAAAAGGTTCTAACTCATAGACTGAATTTCTACTTTTAATTTTTCTTGCTATATTCTTACTTTTATAATCACAAGAACTATTAATAAATTATACCCTTGGTTGAGCATATTGCTATTGAGACTTTTTCTCATCACAATTGAAAATTAATAAATTAATAATAGACAAGTGGTTGTTACCCCAATATTTAGGTGTCAGAATTAGAGCCAAAATTCAGCAAGATGTACCCTCTCCCTTTTTTGGTTTCTTTGTGTGTTTTAATCTCCTTTTTTTATTGAAGACAATTAGGGAAAGAAAGAGTCCAACTTTAAGGTGGGCCTTTTTTTTCCCCCTATGCCAATACCCCAAATATGTCACATAGTACCAATAATGATGGAAACTTATTGAAGTGATTCTTCATGGGAAGGTATACCTATAATTTGAGAAAGCATTGCCTTTAAAGGTTCAAGTGGTTTCTGGAGGCTGTGGCCTCTCTCAGTAGGCTCAGAGTGTGAAGGTCAGAGCATAAGGAGATGGTGATGAGAAGTAAATGTGTGAAATTCATTTCAAGAACATTTCATGGATTAAACTCTTCGATTCAAGTCTTGTTGGAGTCACAGATTATTGACAAAGGACAATGGAAAACTCCAGTTTCTTAACTCATCCCACTGGTCATTTCTATACAAAGATATGAAAAATTGTGTTCTATATGTGTAATAAGAATTGTAATGCATTCCGCTCTCGTGTATTTAAAAAACTAAAATCAATTTAAAAAAAGAATTAAACCTATCTATGAATCATTTCATCGTTTCAGATCTAACTGACCTCAAATTAGATTTACAAAGAAAATATTTCAGGAGAGAGTTCCAAAATAAAGCATTTTGAAGCAAACAGACAAATTTATATATGGCCAGAGAAGTCAATATATACTATATACTTTCTCTTAAAGGGTTACCTTGCATATTAGCATATAAAACCTCTGCAAACTATCAGTAAAGGCACTTGTTTAAGTATATCTAAACATTTAAAAATACATTTGACCATGAAAAACTTATTATCCTGCTAAGCCACCAAACAGGTGGGAGATTCCAACCTGGACAATATATGAATATTACAGTATTTTCAAAACCTTCTTGAAGCACAGGGAAGTTTACATAAACATTATACACAGGCTCTTAGAAATGTGTTAATATATAAAATTGTAGAAATAAGTTTTTAGTTATGCAAAAGTTACTTGAATGACATGCCTCAATTTTGTGCACATTATTCATGTCTTTTTTTTATTTGATGCAGAAAATATTTTAGTTCAATTTCTATTCACCTGACCAGCAGTATCAAGGATCTCCATGGAAACAACTTCGTCATCGATGGTTGCTTGGTGTCGGTAGGTTGATTCTGAGAGAATGAGCAAATAAAGAAGACAAACAGGTAAATAAATGCAAGATTTAATTTGATCCTTAAAATGAGAAATTAGGCATGGAGCAGCATATCTGTCTTGTAGTACAGGGGATTGTGCAAGCTAGAGAAGCAAAGAAGAATGTGCAAGAATGTAGCATCTTTGTACTCACAGAGCTTCAGGCATAATCCCTAATGAGCCACTACTTCAGGGCATAGAATGTGAGAGCTCTCTTTGTTTCCTTGATCCTCTGTCTGCTCCTCTTAAGGTTCCATTTTATTCCATTTTGAGGTCAGTTCTCTATAGTCTCTTTTCTATCTCAATAAACTGAGGCTTCTATTTTCTAGAATGATAAGGTGGTTTTCCACAAAATGGATTTGGTCATGATGCCCCTAAATGTCCAGTTTCTGTAAAGCTCTGTTAATTTATTTTCCTAACAAAGTTACATACAATCAGAAACTAATATTTTCTTTCTAAACCTCAACCCAATAGATATTAGAGGGAAGTGGATAGATCTTACCAAATGATGTAAAACATGGGAAACACTTGGGGCAGTAATAGACAGGTGGGACCCAGTGTTTGTAGTTGACAAGGAACAGTAACCCATATTAGAGGTGGGCTGGGAAGCTTGGAAGAGAAAAGGAACAATGCAGATTTCTCTCATTTATGTTGCCTCTTCAAAGCAGGATGCAGTAGCTACTCAGTATCAGCTGAGGTGGGTCAAGAGCAGAGTGGTACCCAAGCTGTGAGCGGGTGAAGAGAAGTTAGCAGGTGTAAGAAGACTAGGTAAGCTTGAATGTAACCCTCATCACATAAGTGAAAACCAAAGGTAAAAAACAAGCGCTTTATATGAAAACTAGAACAACTGAAATAAAGGAATCAATAAATAATTGGCAGCTGATGAAAATCAGGAGGAGGAACTCTCCCAGAAGGTCTCAGGAAGTGATAATAAGAAAACTGGAAGCTGAAAACTTAATAGGAAGTATGGTCAATACAATTAGAAATTTCGTTCTTTATAAAATGAACCTCAAAGACAGAAGAAGAAAATACACAGAGATGTGGAAATATTCAAAGTTGTAATGACTAAGAATTTCCCTGGATGAGAGTCATTGAAATACTTCAGATCAAAATGACTAATGGAATATGTGAGGAAAAGGTTTTTCAATCTAAATTTCAGTGAAATTTAAGATATAAATGGAAAAGAAAAAAAATCTAAAGAGGTTTAGAGAATAAAAGCTCTTCACCTACAAAAGGATATGACTCAAATTTGACATTGGACTTCTTAGCAGTGACACTGGATTTATGACATCTATGGCATAAAAGAAAATAACAAAACTATACCAAAAGCAGTCCACAGTTACAATTCCATGTGATTCTAATATATTATATCAGGGTGGAGGTGAGGAGAAGACCTGGGAGGCAGGTGTGAGTAAACACACTTATTTCAGAAGACAATAAAATACAGAAAAAGTTAAAAAAAAAGCAAAAGAGAATAATTTTTAAAATATATAAGAAAATAAATAAAATACAAAATATCATGAGAGAAAAAGTATAACCTTTTATGAGAAATTATTCTGACTCCATTAACTAGTAGTACAAAAGTAACAAGAAGAAAACAAAATAATAATATATATTTGAACATAGATTCAAAACTTATAAATAAAATATTATCCAATTGAGTTCAACAGTTTAATAAATATATTATGAAAATAGCATTTATTTCAGGAATGGAAATAGTGTTTAAATATTATCAACACAATTTAATATATTAATGAACTAAAGAAGACAAATCACATGACTGACTATCAAGAAGAAAAATACTTTCCTCCCTATATCTCATTATCAATTTAAGATTTTTAAAAATATTCAGAAAACTAAGAATAAAAGGAATTCCCTGACATGAAAAAAAATGTTACATATAAAACCCCACAGCATACATAAAATAAATGGACTAAGTATACAGATTGTCTTCAAACTCTTAAGCAAGGAAATTATGTGCTATACAAAAATATAATCCAACATGGACTACAAATACTGGATAATTCTTTTTTTTCCTCTGTTTTTTTGTGGTGCTGGAATTGAATCCAGTGCTTTGTAAATGCGAGGCAAGCACTCTACCAACTGAGCTATATCCCATTGTAAGGCATTCTGCTGTCATATATAACAAATTAAAATAAAAATACACACACAATTTAAAAAAAAAACACTGGACAGTATAAGATAGGAAAAAATAAATAAGAGACATAAGTGTAATGGGAGTCCACTTTTCGATCTGGGTACAAACCTTGATGCTTGATCATGATTGACTTATTTTAAACCTGTCATGATTGTTTTTCCCTTTCTTCCTCTTCTCCTTACCCTCCCTAACAGTGGGGGAAAGGGAAATGAGATGAACATTTTTCCTGTCCCAAGCTAAGCTGTCATGTCCTTCACTGCCTGGAAGAATGTCACTGCCCACAAGAATAAACAAACTCTAGACCTGGGAACTGGAGCAATGGCTTTCTCAAGGACAGCAGATTGACACTAATTAATTCTATCTACTCATAATATTTGGATCCCCACCCTTTATTCCTCTTTTAAAATCCCTGCGTTCCCTCTAGCAGGGAGAATCACAGCTTCTGGGACAGGAGTCCTCTGCTTCTCCTTTGCTAGCAAAACAACAAAACATTCTTCTTTATATCAAAACTTGTTCTCATTTTTGGATTGGAAATGGAAACAAGGACTGAGCTTTTAGTATCATAAGGGTGGGAAAGGGATTTAAAAATCAAGGCTATGAATTTGAGGTCTATCAGAATGAATCACTAAAATTCTTCTATATCAGCAAAAACCACATAGGAAATATAAATGACAAGTAACCACTCCCAAGAGCAGTAAAATAAATATCAATATCTAAGAAACAATAAAGAACAAACACAACTAGCAAAGTTCAGAACTTCATGAAAAGGCCCTAAAGATACTCGAATAGATAGGAAAATTTCCAAGAAAAGGGCATGAGCAACAATTTTTAAAAGATGTTAAATTTCCCTCAGAGTGATCTCAAATTTAATTGCAATTCAAACTCAAAGTCCAGTCAGACTTTTTGAGGAACTAAATAAGCTTATCTAAAATGATGTAATGCAAAATAAATAACACTACCCAAAACAGTATGGTACTAGTGTCAGAACATGCAAACTCACAAAGCCTTAAATAGATGCTCATTTATATAGGAATTTAGTATATGACTGAGGTGGCACCACAAACCACCCGGGGTCGGGGAAGAATACATTGTTCCATGGATGGTAATAGGAACAACCAAGAAAGAATAGGTCACTCTATGGACCCCCTGGAGCATGCACTAAAAGTAAATCCAGATGGATTAAAGATTTAAATCAACTAGACTTGAAAAGTAAACTTAAAACAATAAGTTAAAAATATAAAAACACACACAAAATGAACTAAAAATAAACAAGCTGACTATATTAAAAAATTATGCAAATCAATGGATGTGTAACTGATGTGATTCTGCAATCTGTGTATGGGGTGAAGGTGGGAGTTCATAACCCACTTGAATCAAAGTGTGGAATATGATATGTCAAGAAATTTGTAATGTTTTGAACAACCCACAATAAAAAATTAAAAATAAAAAAAAAATTATGCAATACAAAATAAGCTAAAATCTGGAGAAAGTATTTGCCACATCAAATCCCCAAACTGGTAAATACCTAAACTATAGAGAAGCATTTAGAAATTAAAAATAAAAAAAAATATGGATGAGGAGAAAATAAATATAAGCAAAATATACAAAGAGGAAGTTTGCAGAGAGAAAGACCAAGTGTATATAAAATGATGTTTTACCTGGTTACTTACCAGAGCGAAGCTTATAAAATTATTTTACAACCATAAGAGTGGCCTAAGTTAGAAAGTTAGATAATGAAATGCTTGGTTAGATTCTAGAGAGGTTCCATGTACCAGCAATTGGAGTGTAGACTGGCTCAGCATTTTGGAGGGCAATTTAACAATATTAAATATTCATACACCCTAAGATCCTGCAACTTCCTCCCAGGCGAAATTATAAAACAAAACAAAAACCTGGTCCAGGCTCTTATAGAAGTGTTTCTCAAAGTCTAGTGTCTGGATCAGCAAAATCAGTATCAATTAGGAATGTGTTAGAAATGCAAATTCTCAGGTTCCACCCCAAACCTGGTGGGTATGGGATCCAGCAACATTATGTTCTGACAAGCCCTCCAGGTGCTTATGATGAATGATAAAGTTTGAGAACCATTGATTTAAGGCAAGGTTTTCCCTGGTGATAGAAGTAGTTCACTTTGAAGGTAACTAACTGGGTGTTTAACACAGGGAAGACGTGTTAAATGTGGCACACTAAGGAACGCTATGCAGAAAACTAGATAGATATATAACAACATACATGGACTTTATAATGTTCTGTTATAAAGATTAGAAATAGAGACACAACACAATAAAACTTATGTAAATTTCAATGAATGGACAAAAATTTATTTTTTATATATATAATAGCACAAACTGAATGTTTGAACAAAAATTGTTCTCAATGCTTTATTTATGTTAACTCATTTACTCTTCACAAACATCTCATAAAGTGTTTATTACTATTAGCTCCATTTTAGAAAAAGAAACTGAGACATAACAGGAGTAAATAATTTGCTGAAGGCCACAAAGGTGATAAGTGGTAGTAGTCAGATTTTGGACCAGGAAGACTGGCTTTGGAGTGGCTTTGGAATGTAATAGAAAACCTACATTTAGTATCAAACACACTAGAATATACTTATGGGAAAGAGGAGCACAAGGGTGTCAGAATAAGGTATACAGGGACAAATAAAACAATAATATAAAGGCTTCATATATACAATAATGGCAAAGTGCAATGAAAAGAGAATTTAACTAACATAATTACTATCTTGATCAAACTACCTAAATGACCAATCAACCAAGCAAAAGTTTCTGCTTCCACAGGGATAGGCTATGAACAAGTGCTCCTATTATTATTATTATTATTATTTTGTCTATCTACCTTTCTTCCATTTCATCCACTATTTTGCAGAATTTTAACCATAATTTTACCATAAATATAAATTCCTACCCAAAATACAAACTGTAGAAAGGAAGCTGAGTGAAGTAGCATGAACTTAGCCTCAACATAACGTATGTGCCATCCGCACTGTGCCATGATGGTCACCACAGGCATGTACCTTGTCATAGTATTTTCCAAAAGTAGTATTTTAAAATGAGATTAGGTGTATTTTGTACTATTTTCATTCTCTTAGAACTTGCAATCTGTACACAGTATGAATGCTGATTCTCAGTTCTAGAATATTCCATCCCTATCATGAGAGATTATTAGTTTTGTATGATGGAATGCTCTAAAATTCCGTTTACAGCAGCTACTTGTCTCTAACTGTTCTCTCAATGATCTCCTTCTTCCATCTTCGGTGCCCAAGCTCAGGGAGAAGTCTGGGCAGCATCACACGCCCTTTGGTTTTCGGCTTCACTGTTCTTTATACTGACTTTCCTTTTCAAAAGACTGGCATCAGCCCTGGAGCCTGGAAAACAGAATTCTGGGCACTAGTCCATCTTTTTTTGCACCAAAAGTTGTCTGAGAGACAGGGCAAATTTTCTGTGTTGCTTCCATGATAAATAGGATATGTATTTCAACCACAGAAGGCCGCAGCAGGGGGGCAAATAGGATAGAATGAAAATTGTATGAAGTCGTGTGACTCTTTGGCTGTTTGTTATTGAAACAAAAAGGATGAAATGCAGGAAATGAGAGAATGTCTGCCACAGGCTTAGCAGTGGGTGGCAGTGGGGATTTCATCTAAGACCAAAACCAGTTTCACACCATTTTGAACATATTTTCTTTAAGTGTCTTTCATTAGGAACCCATTTTCTCTATATGTGAAACTCTGGAAGTACTAGCCACAGAGTCGAAACAATGTACATGTATGTGCTAGCTTCTCTGAGATAGTTTTGAAAAAATGCACTAAGTTTTTTTTTTTGTAATAAATGCTGATGTTCATTTTAAAACACATGAGAAAATGTGTATGTGTCTGGATGGTGAACAGACTTTTTATTTTCTTCCTACTAACAAAAATGATAATTCGAGTCTCTGTTTTTATTTTTGAAGGGTAGGGGATTATTGTTTAGGAGGTACTTCTAAAATGAATCAAAATGTTGTTTACTGTAAAACAAATATTAGCTTCAAAATGGATTTAGGCATATTAAAAAAATCTTAGTTTCACTGTGTATATGATTTAAAACCTGCATTCAGTCACATTTTTATAAGTAGAAATATATTTTGTATACTCCGAGAGGAGATCATGCTCAAAGGGATGTTGAATGTGGTTAACTCCTACAGTAACTTAGTTGGTACTTTTTTTTTTCTTCAAATTTCAGCACTTTAGTATGGACACTAAGCAGCACAGAAACAACAGCAGTTAATAATGTTATTTATTTTGGAGTGGAAATTGCATTGACTTCAGTTCTACTGCTGGTCTAAGTAATCTTGGATAAAAATTTACTTCTTTGGACCTGCTTCCTTATTTGACAAAGAACTATCTCCAAGTTCCCTGCAGTGCTGTATTATATAGCGCTCTGAGTTGGCTGAGTACTTCTGCTTTGGTATCCAGTTGAGAGAATTTGTTCTGGGTGTGTATCTCTCTTTGTATAAATCTTTCCAAGCAGAAAGAGCTGTAAGGCAGGCAAGAAGAACCACATAGGGAATCCAAACACCAGTGGGTCTAATCTGTCTGAATCCCACCCTTTTACTATGCAGATACAGAGAGCCTCCAGCCATTCAAACACAATGCAATGTGCCTCCTATGCACCAGCATAGAAATGTGTGTACCAAAATGCAGTCTCTCTCCTCTCCAAATGTCTCCAACACACACGTGCACACACACACACACACACACTCACTCACTCATGGGCACATACACAATTGAAGACAATCTAAGTCTCTGTGTGTATCCTCTTCTATGACTCACATTCTTAGAGGGCAATTTAGCTCTTGGAGGTAGAAATCCAGTTCTTGGTTGAGATTGTACAATATGGATTCTGTTTGTCTACAACCAGAATTTTGCAGCCATCCCCATTAGGGGTTTTCTTGATTAGATGGTCCACATCCCAAATATTACACACTTGAGTGGTGGTTTGTTCATAAACAATTACTGGCCTTTGACAAAGATTTTATTTGTCTGCTGTGAAATGCAAAAAAAAAAAAAAAACAGGGAAACTAAAATCATTCAATGAAAAGGATTAAATGGTTTATTTTTTTTTGTATCCTTCAAAACACTGGATATTTTTTTAAAAAACTCCCATTTTTATGAAACAGAAGTTTAAATATGTGTAGATTTAGTTCCCTTCACTTTCTACCCCTTACATCTCTAATTGAAATTCTTATGATAGACCCTCTTTATAAAAAATCGAAACAAAATAAAACAAAAACGAACAAACAAAAACCAGTGGGCTTGCCATCTAGAAGTTTGGGACTACTACAGTAGCAAGCAATTTCTTTCTAGAATTATTTTGTAACAGTAAATATTCAAGTTTTGTTAATATGTAGAATGGTATTTATGGCTTCCAACTACATGGAGCAACAATTCTGTTACAAGTTTAAAATGCTGTCCCTTGTTTCTGAGGAAGACTGAATTCGGAATGAAAGACTATATTTTCCCCTAGCTATGTCAGTTTGCTCTGTAATGTAGCCATTGCTGTTGGTGGTTGTCTTGGACTTTTAAAATAGCCATGACTTCAACAAAGGATCTGGTCTTCTCTATAGTAATGTGAAGTTAAGCCCAGGAAATGCTAATTTCTCTTGAATCAAATGAATTGGAGTCTCCTTTATGGCAGAACATTAGAGGTTTCTAGTGGTGTGCACACCCACACAGATCCCAGTCTCCAGAGTGAAATCTAAAGGAAACCATCACCTGGGAGTGAGTCATGCACCTGTTACTCCTGAAGTCCTAGGACAGAGCACTCTTGTTGCCTAGTAGCCACAGTACTCTCCTAGCAGAGCTGAGCGAGGGCACTCAGAGAAATCTTGCCATTCTCAGTGATGAAGCCTGCATTGCCAGCAATGGAAGCAGGCTGGTTCTATTAATAGCAGTTGTTTTTCAGAATGAATAAAACAAAAGGAAAATGGTCCACCTAAGACTAATTAAAAATAATAGCATTAGTTACTGGAACATATTCAGAGCAAGAGCAAAAAATGATTATGAGATCCTTTTTAGAGCATTTCATCTTCATTGAGATGTGTGAGTATAACAAATAATTAGTATTTTTTAAACTCCTGTTGATCATTGAGATTCTCAGATAATCTCTGTAAACTTATATAAATAATGAAAATATAAGAAGACAACAGGTGTCTACTTAAGTGAGGAAAGCAATAAAAAATAATTTTTAAAAAACAGGTGCATTTTTAGATCCAAATAGATCATCTTAAATTTAGTGTGTCTATATTTAAAAAATATGTTGAAAAATTTTGATGAACAAAATATTTAAAAGAAAAATCCTAGAAGAAGAATAAATGCAGAGAGATATGCTAGGTTAAAAACTTGAATAGCATAAAGATATGAGTCTTCTAAAAATAATTTTTAGTTTTACTGCAATTCCAATCAAAATCATATCATATTATGACAGTTTTGAAAACTGACCTGAAAAAAATACACTGGAGAAAGTAGCCAAGATGATTTTGTAAAACACAGTAATGAAATAAAATTTCTTAGTAATGCTGAGTAGTAAAATATTGCATACAAATATCAAGAGTGTACTATTGAATGTGATGTGAAAAGCGAATCTAAATTGTGTCCTATCATAAATGATTTACTACACAAAGACAATACTGAAAGTAATGTGGGGAAGATAGGAGTTATTTAACTATGGGAAAATTGCTCAAATATTTGGAAAAAAATGTTTGGTCTTCACCTTGTACTTCTCACTCAAGTAAGTATTGAATAGACTTAAAAATTAAATATTAAAAAATAAACTGCAGAAGCATTCATTATTTCCTGTTCAGTCCTCCTTTACAGCATCATCTGATATATATCTATTTACTTACTGATTCTTTTCTTTACTAGACTGTTAGCAGGAAAAAAAAAAACAAAAACAGAGGTTTTTCTTTTTTTTTTTTTTTTTGCCAATGAATTTATCTGCAGTATCTGAACATGACTGACACAGAAGGCAGTTCATAAATATTTGTCAAATGAGTAAATGAAAATAATAAGGCACAAGAGAGAAAGAAGGCTCCCCTTTAAGCTGAACATATGTAACCTTGGAGTAATAACAAAAACCAAACCAAAACAAAAGAGCTCAGAAATAGTCTGCCCACACTTTATGCATAAACATTATTGTTACTTTCAAGATCCGAAGACCACACATTTTGCATCTTTATTTAAACACATTTTAGTCTGATTCATAGGAGAGAAGAATTGGTGGGAGGACATAGTTTATTCTTACACTTTCCCCAAATTGGTATTCAGAACTTTGGGATTTTGTTAAACTGCCTTCAGCTTGCCATTCTACCCCACACCAAATTTGCTTTGTCTGTTTTTTTTTTATTTTTTTCTCATTGGAGTGAGGCTCTTTTTTGATGGGCGGGCATCATATTGCCACTTCCTTATGTCTTAGGTTTAACTTAGTCTCTTCATTTTCACGTTAAAATCTTGCAGGGTTCTAAGCATATACAACATGAAACACAGCTCTTGCCTCTTAGAGAGATTCTTTGCATGATATGATAACTATCTTACTTCCAAAGCAGCTGCAAGGGGCTTTAAAATGTCATAATGGAAGATGATAGAAGGAAACAAAATTTGACCTACCGAGGGTGGGATCATATTCCCAGATGAACCGTTTGGTCAGAAATCTCACTACAAGAGCTGTGGGGGGGAAAAAAGAACAGCATGTCAATCAAATTTGCGCATTTGATAGAGTTCTTAATCTTCTAAAGAAAGGGAAAAGGTTTATACAACTTTATATGCATTTAATATTTCTGTAGTGAATATAATCCCAATAAATTTATGTTTATTTGAATACTTTTTCAATTTCATATTGAGGCCTAAAACTGAAATCATGTTGTAATGTGTTTATTATACATTAATCAACAGCTTAGATGTGTACCTTCAGTCAAAGGGTTAAAAACAAAAATATCACCATGTGACAATGCTCATCATACAAAATTTTTAGGAATACAATGATTTCAGATAAAAAGAATCAAAATAGAGGTGTCCAAAGTTTAAATACCGATAAAGAGTGGACAAAATTATGTCATTTGCAGGAAAATGGATGGAACTAAGAGAGCACAATGTTAAGGGAAATAAGCCAGACTCAGAAAGGCAGTATCATGTGGTTTCTCTCTTATGTGAAAGCTAGAGGAAAAAGATAGATAGATAGATAGATAGATAGATAGATAGATAGATAGATACATACATACATACATAAAAATAGATCTCTCCAGGCATTTGGCACATGCATGTAATCCCAGATGTTTGGGAGATTGAGACAGGAGGATTTAAAGTTCAGGGTCAACCTCAGCAATGTAGCTAGGTCCTAAGCAATTCGGTGAGACCTTGTCTCAAAAAAAAAAAAAAAAAAAAAAACGGGTTTAGGATGTAGCTCAGTGGTTTAGTGTCCCTGGGGCTTAATCCCTAGTACCAATACATACATACTATGAAAGTAGAAGGGAGACCAATACAGTAGGGGAAAGCAGATAGAAGGGAGTATTGAGGAGTGAAATTGATCCAATTATATTATATGCAAATACTAATATGCCAGAATGAAATCCACTATTCTGTAGAGTTAATATGTACCAATAAAAGAAAGATTGACAATCATGAGTTAAAATCATGATAAGTTTTACTATAATGGAAAGATCACAAGCTAGTATTGTAGATTATAAAAACATAGATATTCAAAATTAAGAATTCTACTGAAGATTCATTAAAGCTCCTCCAAAATAACATTGATGAAATACAGTCAGAGCCAGGTCTGGAACTGTCCTAAGCACTTTACATGAAGGAATGTCTCAAACCTCATTCCACCCCTGAGGCAGGTACTATGTCCCATTTTTTAGATAAGGAAACTGAGGCCCTGAGAGGCTAATTCAGTTGCACTCATCTAACTAGTTAGTGTCTGAGTCAGGATTTGAATTCGGGAAATTTGTTTACAATGATTAGAATGTATCCATTGTATCCAACTGATTTTAAATCCTAGGTCACCTGAACCATATTTCACTGGAGTATGGGTTGGAGAAAAAAATCGGAGTATATGGACTCTATTGTCCTTAAAAATTGATGGGACATATGCTGAACATTTTCCTATACTTGTATTAGAGTTGATTAATACTGGTTGTTAATACTAGGAAAGATTTCAAAGGGGTCATCACAGATGCTTTGAATATGGACTGAAAACATTGGATCCTTTTTCTAGAAACATGTACATACAATTTGGCATGAAATTACAGCAGACTTTCAAGCCCTCTGGAGACCCTTGATGGTCTCCCTGGGATTCCACTGACCTTAACTAAAGAATCAATGTCTTTCATTTTCTAGTTTTAAAATATTGGTTATTAGTACATTTTTATTTTTACTGAAATGCCTTGAATGTAGTAGCCAAAAGATACTCTTGAAGAAATAATACTAATTAGTTGAAGATTATTGCCATTCTTTGTCTGTTGTCACTTTTAGGAATAACAGGGTTTTTGCCTGCTATCCTAGTGTCTCATGTGGGAGATGACAGTGAAAACTGAAATGAGGACTTTATAAAAGAGACCATAGCCACTGGAGACTAAAAGTAGCAGTGTCCTTTCTAATTACAGAGTGTGAGGCTGGATTTGAGCCGAATCTCTGCAGAGCCTAAAGTAGCAAGGCCACTGACCCTATAATCCTTCCCACAGTGAGCCTATCTGTGGTTTGATCTGCAATGTTCACAGTCTGTCGCTGTTCATTCTCTGGAGACTGGGATTTTAATTTTTTTTTAATATATGAAGTAGTAAATACAGACAGATTTTTTTCTCTTTTTAAAATTAGCAATGTTAGTAAACATAACTGCCCATGGGATTCAAAGAGTTTCATCTTTTGTTAGAATATGTAATTTTAACTATGAAGGCTGTAACCTAGAGAAAATAATTGTCATCTTTAAGAAAGGAGATATCAAAATTAACTAATTTTCTTTTTTTAAAAAAACATTTTTTAGTTGTTGATAGATGTTTATTTTATTTATTTATATACAGTGCTGAGAATTGAATCCAGTGCCTTACACGTGCCAGGCAAGTGCGCTACCACTGAGCCACAGCCTCAGCCACCAAATTAACTAATTTTCATATAACTGAAATTGGAAGTTCTCCCATTCCAAAATCATTGAAATGTTAATCATTTCTCAATCTTTCTGAAATGTATTAGGCACTTGCTTTTCAAAATAAAATACACTGAACATAATTACATCATTTTTAAATGTCTGGATCTGGTTAAGAATCTTGATTAGTGGCCTGTGCAGTTATGCAGCAATACTTTTGTGAAGTGGATGAAGCAAAATAAATCCAGAGTGCTAGGGCTTTCAAAGTTTTAAAGCTTTTGAATGTGCATATATAATTTTATTCTTCCTTCACATACTACATCTGTCTTCTTTGGCTACAGCCACTGAAACCACCTCTAATAAACTACCTGTTCTTCTCTGTTGTTATTTTATTATGTCATAAATTGATAAGCCACATTTAAAAACTTGTTACAATTTTGTATAACACAGGAGGAAATTAGCTCTGGGGTTAGGTCAGAAAGAACATGACTTCTATGCAACATCGAGTCATAGTGTTTGTTGCTGAAAAAGTTGTTCCTACCGACTTCTGAGTTATTGGCTCCATTTTTACAACATAACCAGAAAGGCTAATTCAGGTAATCCCCATAAATATTTTCAAGTATTCTTTTAAAAGAGACACATGTGAATAATTATTTTTAATAACATAATCATGCATTTCAGAAAATCTATTTCAAATGTTTTAAAGACACTGAAAAATTGACATATTAGCTATGCAGTCTTTGAAGATATGATTTCATGTCTTATAGGTTACTTATAGAAAAGAGTTCTTCAAAAATGTTTCAATTTAAAACTATTAAAGAATAAAAATAATAATTTTACATCTGTGGACATGATGTCTTTTCAAGGTTTTATTATTACTTAAATTGTGTCTGAGGTACTTAGGTGACATTTCACCATTTACTGGTGTGATCATCAAACATCATCAGTATTATTTATTCCCAATTTTTATTTTAAGTTTACTACGGAACATGGTAGTCATGTGCAATGTATCCTTCTGTCTCACCTCCTCAGCCACTGTGGCTCCCATTGCCTGTTCTCACCGTTAGCACCCAGTTACTTCCTCAGCAGCTCTGCTTCTCCAACCCTCACAACCCCTTAGACTACTGTTCACAAAGCAGCCAAAGATTCTGTCAAAACATAAATCATCTCATGTTATATCTTCACTCTCAATTCTCCCTGACCTTGTGGCTTTATCCAAATCCTTATGGAGTGCTTCTTCCATGCTGTGTTCTGCTCTAAGCATTTGGAATAATCCAAAGATCCCTGACCTTGTGGGGTTTACCTACTACTAGGGAGCTACTGCTACTACTACAGCCACCACCACTGATGAGAGAAATAAAACGACCAAGATGATTCTATATCATTATTTTTATCATTATGCTTGATTTCCTCTTTGTTATTGTTTTTTCATTCTTTTATTTGTTCATATAGGCTATACATTACATTAGGAATCATTTCATCCATAAATATATAGAATAAAATTTGCTCTAATTAAGTCTTCAGTTTTTCCCTCCATACTCTCCCCTTCTCCCTCCCCTTGTTTCCTTTATTCCACTCTACTTATCTTTCTGCTATTTATTTACAGTTTTTTTAAAATTAGTGTCTCATAAATATATACAAGATTCACTGTAGTATATTCATATATGTACATAGAAAACTTAGGTCAGATTCATTCCACTCCTTTTCCTTTATCTCATCCCTCTTCCCTCTCCCTCAATCCACTTCTGCTACTCTAGTGGTCATCATTCTCCTCCTCCTCCTCCTCCTCCTTCTCCTCTTCCTCCTCCTTCTTCTTCTTCTTTCGGGAGGGGGTACTGGGGATTAAAGGAAGGACATTCAATCACTGAGCCACATCTCCATCCCTATTTTGTATTTTATTTAGAGATAAGGTCTCACTGAGTTGCTTAGCACCTTGCCGTTGCTGAGGCTGGCTTTGAACTCATGATTCTCCTGCCTCAGCCTCCGGAGCCACTGGGATTATAGGCATGTGCCACCACTTAACTCTTTCTTCTATTTTGATGGAATCCCCCAGTCATTTATTTTCTCTCTTTTCTTATTTATTTTAGACTAGCTTTTTCATATCAGAGAAAACATTCAAACTTTGACTTTCTCGGTCTGGCTTATTTCACTTAACATGATTTCTTCTTCTCTATTGCTGAGTAATACTCCATTGAGGACATAAATACATTTTCTTATCCATTCATCTGTTGAAGGGTACTTAGTTTGGTTCCATAGCTTGGCTATTATAAATTATGCTGCTATAAACATTGATGTGGCTATATCCTTATAGCATGCTGAGTTTAGATCTTTTGGATATATACTGAGGAGTGGGATAGTTGGGTCATATAGTGGTTACATTCTTAGTAAAAAAGGCACCATACTGCTTTTCAGAGTGGTTGCACCAATTTGTAGTCCCAACAAAAACATGAAAGTGTATCTTTTCCCCAAATCCTTGCCAACATGGTAGACTAAAAACTACTTATTGAATAGATGAAAAAGATGCATCAGTATATGCCACAGATTACCACCTTTAACAGTTAAAGAAGCAGAAGAAAAATTAACACAAAAGAGCTCACATTAGAATCATGCCATCTTTCCATCTTTCCATAACTATTTTCTTGAAAGGTTATAAGAATATATAATTGAAATCCTTTATAGTAGCTATTCTATGATCCTTACACAAATTATAATTCTATTTTTTTATTAAAATGATTATTACAAAAAGTGGTCTAATTTTCTTTTGAATTCACACTCTCTCTTTCCCAACGATGCTGGGTGAAGTTTTTGTTTTGAGTTAAATGATGACGTTGATCATCTTAACTTCCACCACAAGTCTGATATAAAGTTTTTTCTCCTGAGTTTTAAGGTTTGACCTGTTTGGTTTGTTACAGTTAATTCTCTGTATTCTAAAATTATTTTTTTCTTCTCCACTGCCTTGAAAACCCATACTTTTCTAGTAAATATGTTAAACAGATCTAATGACAAGCTTAAGGAAGAATATTTTCCTCCTTTTGCTTAATTTATAACCTACTTGGATAACTCTTCATCATGTGTGATTCATTTTTAGTATTACTAGACTATAAATTTCCTTATTAATGAAAGTTTGTTTCTAGTAGAATGGAAAATTCAGTATGGAGAATTTAACCCAAGGAAATATTTTTAAAAGTCAATGTCATAAATCAGGGGGATGATATTCTATTCATAAGTAGAGCTAACTGGCAAAATTGCTACATTAAAATACCCATGCTATTTTAAAGATTAACAAATTTGCACTGGTTACTCAGAATAATTCTTCATGTGGTTATAATGAAGAGAGAAGCATCACAAGTGCCAATTTTAAAGATCAAAATAATATGTTTAAATTAAAATTGATTAGATATGTTCTGTACAATAAATATGTTAGAAAGAAATAAACTTTTCATGGTAAATGAAAACTGACACTGATATTCTTACATTCTAAAAAAAAGTTAAAAGCCATACTTCAGAGAGATGTAGACAGAATTTTCAGATGGTAACCTTTAGGATAATACTCTAAAATTCTGTTATGCCATTAGTTTTCACTTATATAGTTTATGAAATAATGTGATTAGCAATGTATACTTTAACAAAAATTACCTGCTAAATATCTGGGATTGTTTTTCTCTCTATTGGTATATGATAAATCTATCCCCAAACACAGTGCACACAATGATAAGTGCTTATTTTAAGGCAGAGAAAAAACTAGCATGCACTTACGGAGTTATGGTCAGTAGTTGGTGGTATTGGAGAAATTAAGCTGGAAGTGTTTACAATGGACAGGCCACATTTTTTATAAGAGAATTTTTGTTTCAATGAGGAACATTTCAAGAAACACAACTCATAATCTGGTCATCATTAATACCTTCTGAATTTTGCCTATAATTCTTGTAACATACATAAAATGAAAACTCTTGGTTTAATTTAAACTATAAGATAGTGCTTTTTCATTTCTTAACTTATATAATAATGAAAAGTTATTATGGACCTATATTTGTAATTTATATTCTTTGTATTTTGTAAACTATGAGACCTTCATTTGAAAAAACAACAACAAAAACAAAAAACAGTTTTAAGTTGTAAAGACCAGGTAACTTTAAAATACTTTTTAATGGACAATTCTGTCCATTAAGACAGGTCTGTCATAGTTTTAAATACTCTGTGAAAAATAAGAATTTTTTTTTTCTATATAAAATGCAGGCAAACATGGATAATACTAATACAACCATAGTCTATTAGGGTTTGGGGTAAGTACAGCTATCGCTTATTTTCTTAATTATTTTTCTCATTTTAATTTACAACCAAATTTCTCAATTTTTAATAAATAGAAATATTAAAACTTAAAAACTGCACAAAGATATTATAAAAAACTTACATAATATTCTAAGTGTGAAACTTTTCAAAAGCAGGATGCACCCAGGAAAAAGAGTGTCTCCTTCCTTGCCTCTTCTTCTTTTTCATTTTATTATAGTAATTGCTTGACCTTAATACCAACAAAAACCCCATAAAGCAATGGTATGTATTACCAAGCCCACACAAGTTGCAAAATCAACACTCAATCTCTTTCAGTTTGAATTTTATGACCTATACTTAAAATGCCATAATAAATAAAGCAAGCATTAAAAATAATGAAAGAGAGAAAGATGAGAAGGTTTAATATCACTTGGGAATTGTTTATTCACATCACTGAACACAACCTTAATTTAAAAGTACTGTAAAATTTATAATGGGAAAAAGTTTTAAATTAATGCAGTGATGTTACTATCATCCACCATCATTTACTGAGTGTGCACTATTAGGTCAGACATTGTGCTAGATATCTTCATATATTTCATTAATTTCCACTCCCTTATAATATGAAATATATAAATATGGATATGGATGACTATCAATGTAGAGATTAAACCTGAAATTATTTATATTTTTGCCTAAAATACAAGCCTACTCTTTCAGGCCTCAAGATCCACAGTCTTTGAGTGCATCACCCTAACTCAATGCAATCCCCTCTTTTCACAGATGAGGAATTTAGAACCAGAGACCTTAGGGGTCTTATTGGTACTCTATTATCATTAAACCCTCAATGTGAAAAAGTTCACAAGGAATGTTACATATAGCTTATACATGGGTACATTGTTACACACATACATACAGGTATTCTTCATTTTGAAAAAAGACACATTGTCTTACTCAGCATTCCTTTTGTTACAAAAGAAAAGAATCAAAACCCTGCTAAACATAAAGTTCAAATTATCTCTCAAAAAATGGTTTTCCAACATGCAAAAATCAATACCTTTGAAATAAGTCAACCCCCCCCCCAAAAAAAAAAAACAAAGGCCAAATGTTTTCTCTGATATGTGGATGCTAATTTACAATAAGGCTGGGAAGACTGGGGGAGTGAAGGAGAGGAGAGGAGGGGATATGGGAATAGAAGGATAGAAGTATGAAACAGATATTATTAACTATATTATGTTACATATATTACATATATGTACCTACATATATGACTGCATAACTGATGTGATTCTACAACATGTACAATCAGAAAAATGAGAAATTATACCCCATTTATGTATGATATATCAAAGTGCATAAATGCATTCTAATGTCATGTATAACTATTTAAAACAAAAGAAAATCAATAGCTTTCCTATATGCCAACAATGAATCTGCTGAGAAAGGAATCAGGAAAATAATTCCATTTACCATAGCCTTAAAAAATACTTAGGAATAAATCTAACTAAGGAGGTGAAAGACTTCCACAATGAAAACCACTGAATATTAAAGAAAGAAATTTCTTCAGAAGACAGAAAGCTCTCCTCTGTTCATGGATAGGCAGAATACATATTGTTAAAATGGCCATATTACCAAACATAATACACAGATTCAATGCAATCCTCATCAAAATACCAATGACATTCTTCACAGAACTAGAAAAAAACAGTCCTAAAGTTCCTTTGGAAGAATAAAAGACTCAGAATAGCCAAAGCAATTCTAAGCCAAAAAAGCCATGCTGAAGGCATCACTATACCAGACTTCTTATACTAAAAAGCTATAGTAACATGATACTGGCATAAAAACAGACACATAGACCAATGGTACAGAATAGAAGTTGCAGAGACAAACTTACACATCTACAATTACTTGGTTCTCCCCAGAAGTGCCAAAAACCTTGGAGAAAAGATAGTCTTTTCAACAAATGGTGGTGGGAAAACTAGTTATCCATATGTAGAAGAATGAAACTAGACCCTTAGCTCTCACCCTGCACAAAAAGCAACTCAAAATGGATCAAAGACAGGAATTAGACCAGAAACCATGCAACTCCTACAAGAAAATGTAGGGTCAACACTGTAGTAAAGGAAATAACTTTCTCAAAGGACCCCTAACGTTGAGAAAATAATGCCAGGAGCTAATAAATGAGATGACATCAAATTAAAAAGCATCTACACAGCAAAGGAAACAATTAGAATGTGAAGAGATAACCTGTAGAATGGGAGAAAATCTTTGCTATCTACTCTTGACAGAGAAACATCTAGAATATATAAAGAACTTGGGGCTGGGGTTGTGGCTCAGCGGTAGTATTCTTGCCTAGCATGTGTGAGACGCTGGATTCGGTCCTCAGCATCACATAACAATAATAAAATTAAAAATATAGTGTCCAACTACAACTAAAAAATATTTTTTTAAAAAGAGCTCAAAAATTTGATACCAAAAATCAAGTAGCCAATTAATAAATGGGAAATCAAATTAAACAGTCATTTCTCAAAAGAAGACATACAAATGGTAACAGAAACATGAAAAAAATGTTCAAAATTGTTAGAAATGAGGAAAATGCAAATCAAAACTACTGAGAGTTCATCTCACACCAGTTAGAATGGCAATGATCAAGAATACAAATAATATTAAATGCTGGAAAGGATGTGAGAAAAAGGAATACTTTTATACTGTTGGTGGGACTATAAATTAATATAATCACTCTGGAAATCAGTATGGAAATCTGAAAAGACTAGACATGGAAGCATCATATGACCCAGCTGGTATTTATCCTGAGAAATTAAAGTGAGCACAGTGTAGCAATATGTGCATATCCATGTCCACCATATAACCCAACTATCCTACTTCTTGGCATTTATCCTAAAGAATTAAAATCAACGCGCTATGGGGATTCATACATACCATGTCAATAATAGCACAATCTGCAATAGCCAAGTTATGGAACCAGCCTAAGTGTCCCTATTGATGGATGAATGGATAAAGAAAATGTGGTATGTATACACAATGGAGTTTTAGTTGGCTATAAAGAAAAATGAATTGATGTTATTTGTAGGAAAATGGATAGAACTAGAGACCATTATGTTGAATAAAATAAGTTAAACTCAGAAGGTTAAGGGTCATAGGTTTCCTCTCATATGTGGTAGCTAGATAGGAAGAAGGAAAAGAAAGGTGGGAGCAGATCTCATGAAAATCAGATCAGTAGAAGAAAGGGCAGGAAAGTAATAGGAGGTAGGGAGAGAAGAAGAAATACTGGGGAATGATATTGGCTAAATTATACTGTTAAATTGTGTATAGTGTGCATGTATAAATTCCATCAGCATGTACAACTATAAAAAATTGCAAATCAGGGAAGAAATAACAACTGAATGTGGAATTTTTTGTAGGATCCATATAAGTAAAATAATAATAAAAATAAATGTATAGTCTAAAAAAAATGATTTTCTAGAGGTAAACTTCTAAATATTTACTTTTATTGCCTCACTATTGAACATGACAATAATAATTTACCATTATTAATTTAGTAATATTATAGATAATAAATTATTAGTAAACTTTAATAAAAATATTATTTGAAATATAGTAAAAAATCACTATATATTTGGGGTGCAACATAAATACCTTTGGGCTGATTTTGCTTAACTTGGCCCTCTTAAAATTCCAAATAAACTAATACTTATTCAACATATTGGGAGGTAATACAGAATAAAACTAAATCAAGTAAAGGAGAAAATATGCTAGAATACAATAGACTTATACATAATGTTACTCTTCATCAGATAGTACATCTATCCGTAGTAAGTGATGAGGTATATTTTCCCTTTTAAAGTATCCCCTGGCCTTGCCTTGCAAGTAACTGCTCCTTCTGTGACATGGAATTGTCACTCATTTCATCTCTGTTACAGAAGGCATACACCTATTTTGTAATTATTCTTTTATATTACTGTATGCCTTACCCATTATAAATGATCTAAGGTCTGAGATTAAATCTTACTGATCTTTATCTTCATCATTATCATAAGTGCCTGATAAATCATATATGCCCAATATACATTTGATAAATGAATGAGGAAACATTTAAAATGTGAATAAATTATTTGGTTCCAATTTTACTATTTTACTGGGGTCTGTATTCTGGAGTGTTTATATTGTTTGAAAACCATGGTCTTTAAAGTAGAACTTCTATTTCTTGAAAATATATCAACTATTTCTCAGGTTCAATGTCTGGTTGAGATACCCATCTGGTCTGCCTGCCAGATGATTATGAAGCTGAGGATTTGCTTGACCTCAGCTTGCCAGGCCAGAGAAGAATCACTATCCCTACCCTCACACTACAATCAGTTCTAAATTTCATTCCAATCCCTTAGGTAGTCAACAGTTTTCAGAGATTTAAAAATAAACATTACTCACAAAACAAGAAGACCCCCCTACGTTAGATTTGTGAACAGTTTCTTGGGGAATTAATTTTGTGAAGAAAAATACCTATTTATTAATCATATTAGCTATTGGATTACAGTGTATATTCTCTTGGTAAATTCCATTAGGTAGGTTTTAGTTGTTTAAAATAAAAACACTAAAGGAATGTTAAATAGCCAAAGGGGAGTTAGGTATATATTGGATACTGACTACAAACTTATTTATTTCTCAAGAAAACTCTGAAAAGAAGAAATTAATGTTCCTACTTTACACATAAGAAATCTGAGGTAAAAAAAAAATGAATACACTTGTCTATGCTTAGAGAGCAGTTAAATGACAGAACTGAAATTGAACCCAGTTTTATTTACCTTAAAACACATGCTTTTTCCAATACACAATATTTACCACTATATGTTAACATTTCTATGAATACAATTTAATTCTGCATGGTTGAACTTGTTTTTTCTTATGAGCATATATCCCATGGAGAAGCATTCTTTGAGAAAAGAATTTTTAGTTCGTGACTAGAGTTCTTCTTCAACAGAGAAAATATCCATGACCAGAAGCCATGGCAACACAGAATAGGAATTTCAAGAAACGAAAGGGAAACTTTAACATAAATAAGACTTTTTTTTTCCTCTTCAAAAAGTCTTTAAGAAGGCAGCATATGAGGAAAATAAGAAATATACAAAATGATGTAGATATAAAGTAGTATGTGGTAAGCAACTGTCTAATTAGTAGTTTCCTTAGTCATTAAGAAGTTCATTCTATCAAAAACAATAACAAAAAATTAGAATTTTAGGAACCATTTTGGCAATGAGAAAGACAGCAAAGAAAATCAGATACACTTTCTATTTTTGAGGAGTTTTTGGTCCCCTTTCATGTCTCAGGAAAAATAAAAAGATGTGTGAGTAATTTGGAGTACAATCTAATAATCTAAATCCTGCCTTGAGGCCTAGCATTCTTCTTGTAAGGACTGCTTAAATGAAGGAAAGCCAGATGCAGGGT
>NW_026000169.1:3590619-3672765 GCF_001458135.2 Marmota marmota marmota
GGGTGGGTGGGCACTCATTTTAATGCCTCAGAGGGAGGAAATCTGTGTTTTTTGTAGGAGAAAATATAATAGATAAAATCGTAATAGCTCTTTCTGAAGTGTCAACTCTATGTTCCAGTTTAGAGGCAGCAAACTTGTATTCTTTCATACTTAACGCCTGGGTTTTTTCTCAACCATTTCCTATGTACAAATTTTTCCTTTCAATAGTCCTTCCTCTCTTTTTTGTTACTGTTCTGGCCTCCTCCAGAAAACTTGGGCTATTGTGCCCTGGGGGAAGAGTGAACCCAGAAGATCCCAGCATTGAGCTCTCAGCTAGTCAGCCCTGTGGGGGCCAGAACAGCTCTTTGAAGCTTTGGCTTGTTGCAGAGGCTGAGAGCAAGAATATCCCAGTTTGAAACCTCAGAATCCTTCATGAAAGGAGACTGAAAGCCCTTTCTGAATGAGCTATGCTAAAAGGAAATGGAAATGAACTGGATTAGAAACGGGATGTCAAAAATACCAAACTAAACCAAACCAAACCAGAACAACAGTAACAACAAAAAACCAGAAACCAAAAACAACAACAACAAAATCAGGTTTTAAACATATTTATAGATAACTGAATTTAACATTTTTAAAATTTCTAGTTAGATCTCCTTTCTTTCTCTTCTCCACATATGTGAATTTCACATGCATTCATTTAATTAATAAATAGTTATTGAGTTCAGTGCAAAATGCCAAAGAAAGCAAGACTTAGAAGATTCAATAGGCAAGATATTCAAAATGACTTCATATTAGAGCTAAATGGTGAGCTCAGCTTTGGATGAATTGAAGCTCGGTAATTTAGGAAAAGCAGTTCAAGCAGAGAACAATCGTGTTCAAAGGCCTAGACAAAAGAGAGTCTCATTGAGCTAGGAATCACATGGGGTTTGGGGTAGGTAGAGTAGTATGTGGTGGAGGTATGTTTGGGCAGGTTGTAAGATTTTTTGAGCCCAGAATATGTAGGAACTTGTATGTCACATTGAGGAGCTTGGATTTTACTCTGATTTATGAACAGATAGAGGTTCTGAGTAGGAGGACCACTGGGTTTGATCTGGTCCAGAAATTTTAATTGATTTGATATGGAGATTGAGGGAAAGGGATTAAAGTTAGCATTCCATATGGAATAAGTCTGGAGGTAGAGGTATTATTTGAAGGAGAATGTAATGAGGAAATGAGTTAAAAGCAAGTGATATTGAACTTGAATGTGTTGAGCCTAAGATATTAATGAAAACATTAGGAGAGAATTACCATTCATCCATTCTTTATCATTTCATTCATCTATACATCTATCATACATTCAACATGTATATACTGACTGTCTATCATGCACCAGGCACTTGCAGGTAATGTTCTATGGGCAGCAGACATTATACTCTGTAGCTGAAAAGAGTGATCCTTGCCAGAGTGCCACCTTCTAGTGGGTTTTAAATGTAATGGGTATGGTTGAGATATCCCAAGTAAACACTGAAAAGTAAAAGAAGAGGAATTAGTCCAGCACTCTCAAGGTGGCCTCCCTTGTTTCCTATGTTTCCTTCCACCTAAACTCCTCAAAGTTAATATATCAAATCAGGGTGCACAAATATTTTTATATAGGTGTACTTTCTGAAGAAGCCCCATCCTCCACCCCTTATCTCACCTTCCTCATTGTGCTTCTCCCCATGAAGGTCAAAATAAGCTGACATTAAAAGCCCTTAAGCCCCATAAAAAATAGACATTGAGCAATTGAATGGAAATGCAAAATGAATGCAATATAAAAATGCATGCTTTATGCTGCCAGAAGTTAAAATGAGAAGTAAATTAGTTCCAAATGGGGTCTAAGGATTGCTTATAAATTACTGTGTTTGTTTAAGCATGAAAATTTTGACTTATTCTGCATTCTGACAAAAATGCCACTCTGAGAAAGAGTTATAGAATAAATGTAAGTTCTATGTGCAAGACACTTCTTAGGAATATATGGTGCAATCTCCAAGAATTATTAGGAAACACTTTTGTTTCTAAAAATCTAGCTGGAGTGTCTAGTTTCAGTACATCTCAAGTCTTTAAAACTGAATTATTTGCTATGGAAATAGTAAGTCAAATATTAATTTGATGCTGGCAACTGGCTTTTAAGATGACAACTTAAAGATTTAAAAAAAAAAAAAACCCGGCAGAACCATGGCTTATAATTCCTGACATGTTTGTCGATGCTTACAAAGAATGTAAAATCAAGAAAAAGCTTTAATATTAAATAGAAAAATCAACTTGAATTGATTTTTTATATGATTGAATGATAATGGTTTCTTACAGAATTTTTGTTGAAAGGAGAAACAAGAGGAAATCAATTTGGAATGTGGTAATCAGCTGCTTTGGTTTTATCTTTGTATCCTAAAGTTTAATAAATCAAAAGCTATGAGTTCCATGTCTAAGATTTCAAACTAGTTTCATATAAATTGAAAATTATTATTGCCTTAATTTAAGAGTGACAAATAAAAATGAAATTATTGAATTCCCCAAGCCAGTACTTTTAAGTTTACAATTTATAGTTTGTAATATATGTATCTTAAAAATAACATGTCATTCCAAGACATCATGTCTTTACAGAATTGTCTGTTAAGTATTAAGTGGTTTTTTTTTTAAGTTATCAAGGGATTTATAAAATTTGGATTTTTAATCTTTGCTTCTTTTGAAAGAGGGAATACATATGGTGTTAATGTCTAAAATTTTTTTCCTATGCTTTTATTACTAGAGCATATGAGAAATTGACAGATGGAAACATTCAAATTTTATTGTGGACATAAAAGTGATTCAGAATGACTAAGTGTCCCAAGGAAGCAGAGAAATATCTGGTGTAATTCTTACTGAGTCGCCTCTTCTACTCAGTCTCTGGATCTTACAAACTACTCTGCTCATGCAAGTCCTTTTTCTCCAGCCAGATCTTGCTTCCTATCAATGTGGGCACATACAGTTTAATAGACTGTGCCTGCAGACTCTATTTGAGGTCATAACCTCTGGCAATAGGAAATCTCCATTTTCAACCCCATCATCACACCCACTGCTATCTGGGTAGCCCCATAAAAAGACATGGAATGTATGAAAAACTAGAACCTGGCAAAACAAGGGTGTAGGTGAGAGGTAGTATAGGTGAGTGGGCTGGAAAAGTACCTACATGATGAAGAGTTTATAAGCCAGGCTAAAAATTCCAATTGTTCTTGAAATGATGAGAAGCCATTATAAGCAGAAAGACATAATCTTTGTTTTACTTTATACAGGTCACTGCTATTTTACTGCTGAGATGACCTGGGGGATGTATGTGGATACGACTGGAAATAGAAGGACTAGTTAAGAAGCTCTCCCAGCACTACTGAAGGAAAAGTGCTAAAACTGAACAGCTTTCCCTTCACTCCTGCCATTAGTAAATGTGCTGAATCATAACTAGAAAAACGTGTGGGCTTTTAAACTAGCTTCCTTCACTTTGCAACACACACTTAAGGCTCATCCATGTCATTTCCTGGCTTGATGGTTTATTTCTTTTTATTTCTGATTATTCCACTCTCTGTTAGTTAACCAATAAATAACTACTTGAAGAATGTCTTAGTTGCTGTCAATTTGGGATCAATATATTTTGGTGATAAAATATTCATATATAGATATTTCTGTAGACATCAATCATCAAATTGGGTAAATATTTAGGAACACAAGTGCTAGCTTAGATAAAACTAGCTTTAGATTTATAAGAAATTGTGAAAATGTTTTACAATGAGGCTGTAACATTTTACATTTCCACCGGTAATGAACAAGACATCCTTGGCAGCATTAGAATATAATAACATTGTCAGGTTGTTTTACTTTTAGCTATTCTAGTACATTTTTTCTTCGACTTGCAATTATCTAATGAAAATTGATACTGGGAATCTTTTCTTATGATTATTTATCATTTGTATATCTTCTTTGGGAAAGTGTCTGCTAGATCTTTTGCTCATTAAAAAAAAGAAAAAAGAAAAGAAAAAAACAACTATTTCCAGTGCTGTTTTAAGCTTACAGCAAAATTGAGCAGAAAGTATGCACAATTTCCATATACTTCCTGACCCAACACATGCCCAGCCTCCCCCATTATTCACATTCCAAACCAGAGCGGTGCTTTTGTTATGATTGATAAGCCTGCATTGATACATAACCAGGCAATGTCTATAGTTTATACTAAAATTCACTTTTTTTGTGGTATTGGGGATTGAACTTCCTGGCACTCTAAGAACGCCAGCCTTTTTTATTTTTATTATTTTACATTTTTTTAGTGCATTATAGTTACACATAATATTTGGTTCATTTTGACATGATTGTACAAGCATAGAATATAATTTGCTCCAATTCAGTCTCTAGTACATCTTTCCCTCCCCTCTTCCCTCTCCCATTTCCTTTCCTCTATTCTGTCTTTCTTCTTCTGTTCATATATATAAATATATATATTTTAATTAGCTCATTCTAGATACATATAAATGTGAAATTCACTGTGCCATATTTATATATATGTATTTACATAGTTCCCTTTTTGTTTTTTATTTGATACGGGGTCTGGCTAAGTTACCAAAGCTGGCTTTGAACTTGTGATTCTCCTGCCTGAGCTTTCCAAGTTGCTGGGATTACAGGCATGAGCTACCATGCCCAGCTTGAGGTTTGTTCTTGAGCTTGTATATGCTATGGATTTTGACACATATGATGACATGTAGCCAAAACTGCAGGATAGTTTTACTGTATTAAAAACCTTCCCTGCCCTGCCTTTTGTTCTTACCTCCCACTAAATCCTGGTAACCTCAATCTTTTATTGTCTTCATAGTTTTACCTTTTCCAGAATGTTGTGTTGTTAGAATCATACAATATGTGGCCTTTCAGATTAGCTTCTTTCATTTAGTAATATGCGTATAAGGTTCCTGCATGTCTTTTCATGGCTTAATGCTCACTACTTTTTCGTGATGAATAATATCCCATTGTCTGATGTACCACAATTTACTTATCCATTCACTTACTGAAGGATATTTTGGTTGCTTCCAAGTTGTGCCAGTTGTGTGAATAAACATTTTTCTACAAACACCTCTGTGCAGGTTTTTGAATGGACTGTAGTTTTTAACCTACTTGGGTAAATCTCAGGAGTTGATAGAAGAGTCTGTTTAGTTTTGTAAGAGACTGTGAAACTGTCTTCCACTTATGTCGTGCCAACAGTGAATCAGAATTTTTGTAGTTCCACGTGCTCTACAGAATTTTGTGTTGTTCGTGTTTTAATTTTGACCATTCTAATAGGTGTGTAGAGAGGTGTTTGTCGTGGCTATTTTCTTTGCAAACCTAATTTATATGAAGTTGAACATCTTTTCATATGCTTATTTGACATATATTTTTTGGTAATTCTTTTGGTATATTCTTCTGAGATATCTGTTCAGATCTTTTACTCTTTTTTTTTAAGTCAAGTTGTTTATTTTCTCATTGGTGAGTTCTAAGTGTTATTTGCATGTTTTGGATGAGTCCTTTATCAAATATGTCTTTTGCAAATATTTTCACCCAGTCTGTGACTTGTCTTCTCATTCTCTTTACAGTGTTTTTCATAGAGAAGTTATTAATTTTAATGAAGTCAAATATGCCATTTTTAAATTTTTTTCTAGATCTTTTTCTGTTGCTGCTTTTAAAAAGCCATTACCAAGACCAAGGTCACCTATATTTTCTCCTATATTGTTATCTAAATTTTTATAGTTTTCCATTTTGCCTTTAAGTATGATCCATTTTAATTAATTTTTATAAAGAGCATATTTCTATCTCTTTTCTTTCCTTCTTTCTCTTCTCTTTCCCTTCCCTCTCCTTCATTTCCCTTTCCCTTTTCCTCCCTCCCTCTTTCTCTCTGCCCCTTCCTTGAACAGTCCCTTGTTCTAGAACCAAATTATTGATTAGAAATTCTTTTTCTACTAGGTGTGGTTGCCCACTCCTGTAATCCCAGTGACTCAGGAGCCTAAGGCAGGAGGATTGAAAGTCTCAGGCTAGCCACAGCAACTTAGTAAGAATTGTCTCAAAATAAAAAATAAAAAGGACTGAAGGTGTGGTTCAGTGGTAAAGTGCCTCTAGGTTCCATCCCCATTACTAAAAAAAAAAAGAAGAAGAAGAAGAAGAAAAAGAAAGAAAGAAAGAAAGAAAGAAAAAATCTTTTCCCATGTCAATAGCCTTTGCTTCTTGGTGAAATTTCAGTTGACATTATTTGTGTAGGTCTATTTCTGAGCTCCTTGACCTGTTCACTAAGTTACACGTCTCTTTTTTCCTAAGAATCATGCTGTCTTGTTGCGATAAGTAAGCCTTGAAGTCTGGTAGTCTTTGTGACAGACAGAATTCACTCTTCTTTAATATTGGTTAGGTGATCACCAGTCTCTTGGTTTTCCATATAAACTATAGATTTTACACATAAACTATAGATTATTATTATCTACAAATTGACTTGCTGAGATTTTGCTTGAATTGCATTGAATCTTTGCATCAAACTGCAAAGAACTGACATCTTAACAATATTGAGTCTTCCAAACCATAGACATCGAATATCATTCCACTTATTTAGATGTTTAATTTCTTCTATTAGAGTTTTATGATTTATCTCACAAAAATCTGCTATGTATTTTATTATATTTATACCTAAGCATTTCATTTTCTTTGTGCTGTTTTAAGTGGTATTATTTTTAATTTCAAATTTATTTTTTTCATTGCTAGGAAAAACAATACACTTTTATATATTAAACTTGAATCTCATCATGTTTCTATTATTGCTTAATAATTGCAGAGATTGTGTGTTAATTTGGAGGTGGGTTATATAGAAAATCATATCATCTGTAAATAGGAAATTATATTTCTTTCTTCTGTTCTGTATATATTTATTTTCTTTTCCTGTCTTAATGTACAATATAGGGCTTCTGGTGCAAGGCTGAACAGGGTGGAATGAGAAATGTATTTTCCTTTTTCCTGAAATATATCTATTTTCTTATTCACTAAGTATGATATTAGCTTTATATTGTTTATAGATATTCTATATCAAGTTGATGATGTACCTCTTTATTCATAATTTTTTGAGTGAACATGTGTTGGATTTTTTCTTTTCTATATCAACTGATGTACGATTTTTCTCCTTTAGACTTTACCACTGTTGATGGGGTAAATTACGATAATTGATTTTTAAGGTTTCTTTTGTTTTTAATTGTCAAAAATATTCATTTTATTATTATAATACTATGTATTATAATTATCTATTATTGTATATAATTATGGGTTAAGTGTGATGTTTTGATACATGTACACATTGTTTAATGATCAAATCAAAATATTTGTCATATCCATTATCTCAAACATTTATCTACTTGGGAGGGTGAGAACATTTGATATCTTCTCTTCTATTATTTTGAAAATTGAACATGAGGCAAAATCCTCTTTATACACTGTTTGATTAAATTTACTAATAATTTGTGGAGGATTTTGCATCCATGTTTATGAAAGACATAGGTTTGCAGTTTTCTGTTTTGCAACTTCTTTGTCTTCTTTTGGAATTAGGTTAATGCTGGCCATATAGCATGAGTTAAGAGGTGTTCTCTCTGCTTCTATGATACAGTTTTCTATAATTCCCTACAACCTTTCTTCTTGAAATGTTTAGTAGGATTTACCAGGGGAACTGTCTGCTTTCTTCTTGGAAAATTGTTACGGACTAAATGTGTTCCCCCAAAATCAGTGGGTGGAGAAACTCCCAAATGATGGTATCAGGAAATAAGTCCCCAGGGAGAGAATAGGTCGTAAGTGTGAAGCCCTTCTAAAAATGTCTCTACAGACTTCTTTCACTCCTTTCCCCCAAGTGAGGGTAGAGGAAAAAGACAATCCTTTGGAAGGAGGCCTTCACCAGACTCTGAGTCTCCTAGCCCCTTGATTTTGACTCACCAGCATCAAAAATTGTGAGAAATAAATGTGTGCTTGTTTAAGCCATCATTCTATAGTACTGTGTGACAGCAGTCCACGCCGACTAGGACAGGAAGTTTTTAATTATTAATTCACTTTCATATAGGCTTATTTCATATAGGTTTATTAAGTTATCTATTTCATACTATGTGAGTTTTGATTTGTATCTTTTAAGAAATTGGATTTCATTTAAATTATCAAATTTGTGAGCATAGAGTTGTTATGGCACTCCTTTATTACAAATTTAATGTTCAGAGGACACTAGTAATAATTTCTTTTTGATTTATAATATTAATTTGTATCTTTTTTTCTTTGTTAGCCTGATGAGAGATTAGTCAATTTTGTTGATCTTTAAAAAGAACCAGCTTTCAATATTGCCAAATTCATTGATTTCCCATTTAAAATTTCATTGATTTATGCCCTGATGATTATGATGATGACTAACATATTATTATTTTCTTTTGCTTGTTTTTTATTTAATTGTTCTCATTTTTTCTACTTTCCTAAATTGGAAGCTCAGATAATTGATTGTTACTATTTTCTCATACTTCCCTATAAACACTGCTCTTACTGGATGGCATAAATTTTGATAAACTACATTTTTATTCCTTTTGCTTCAAAATATTTCTAATATTTCCTTTGAGACTTTTTTTTGTCCTGTGTATTATTTAGAAGTACTTTCTTTAATCTCCCAGTATTTGGGGGAGATTTTCCAACTATCTTTCTGCTATTGATTTCTAGTTTACTTTCACTGTGGTCTGAGAACATACTTTGAATGATTTGTATTCTTTTAAAATTGTTTAGATGCATTTTATAGCCTAGAGTGTGGTCTACCTTGGAGAATATTTCATATGAACTTGAAAAGATGTGGGTTCTGCTGCTGTTGCTGACATTCTATAAGTGGCAGTTAGGTCAAGTTGATGGATGGTGCTGATCAGGTCAACAGTATCCTTCCTGCTTTCTTCCTACCTCCCTGGTCTATCAACTGCAGAAAGCAGGGTATGTCTTCTCTTGTTACAAGAGTGGGTTTGACCATTTCTCCTTGTAGTTTGCCTCTTATGTTTGGATGCTTGTTTCTGGGTGCTCTTTAAGAATGTTATGTCTTCTTGAGGAATTAACTCTTATTATTATGTGATCCCCTCTTCCTTAGTCCATTCAGGCTGTTGTGACAAACACCATAATTTCAATGCCTTATAAACAAGAAACTTCCATTTCTCACAGTTCTAAAGGCTGGGGAGTCCACCATCAACATAACATCAGATTCACCTTCCTAGTTAATAGATGGTGCTTATCACTGTGTCCCAATATGGTAGAAAGAAATGTCTAGCTCTCTGAGGACTGCTTTGTTTCCCTATGATCTAATTACCTCCTAAAACTCCCATTGCCTAATACCATCACCTTGAGAGTTAGGATTTCCACATACTAATTTTGGGGTGAAACAAATACTCATGCCACAACACCCTATTTATCCCTGATAATTTTTCTTGTCCTCAAGTTGACTTTGTCTGAAATTAATACTCTTGAGTGGTATTAGGATTGTATGCCATTCTCAATTCACTTACTTTTAATCTGTGTCTTTATATTTAAAATCCATAGGTTTTTTTTCTGTTTGTTTAATCCAATCTACGATATTTTTAAGTTGATGTGCCGACAATTCATATGTGAATTGATGATTGATATAGTTGGATTAATATTTACCATGTTTCTAATTGTTTTCTATTTGTTGCAATTATTTTACTAGAGTTTGCAGTGTACATTTACAATTAATCTAAGTCTACTTTTGAATAATACTATACTGCTTCACACATAGTACAGTTTACTTCATAACAAAATATTTCTTACTCCTCTCTCCTTGTTCTTACCACCTACCATCATTCATTTTACTTATTCATATGCTATAATCACCCAATACATTGTTAATATTATTATTTGAACAACAATGATCTATGAGATCCTTTAAATAGTAAGAAACAAAAGGTATTATTTTACCTTCATTTATTCCTGCTCCATTTTTCCATTCTTATGTCATTTCAGTTTCTGATCTATATAATTTTTCTTCTCCAATGAAGTTTTTTTTTCCACTTCTTATAGGGCAGGTATGCTAGTAATGAATTCTGTTAGTTTTTCTTTAAGACAGATCTGAATTTTTTCCTTCATTTTTGAAGGATAATTTTATTGTGTGTGTTATATGTAATTCTAGGTTGGTGATTTTTTTTCCTTCAGCACTGCATATTTTATTTCATTTTCTTTTTGATTGGTTTCAAATGAGAAGTCTACTATATCATTCTTATACCTTCGCCTCTCTAGGAAAGGCCTCTCATTCCATCTTCCTTCAAGATACCTTTTTTTGTCTTCCTTTTCTTTCATCCTTCTTGTTTAATATGATATGTCTATATGTAGATTTTTATTGATATTTACCTTCCTCTGAGCTTCTTATATCTGCAGTTTGGTGTCTGTCATTAGTTTTGGAATATTCTCAGTTATTACTTCAGGTATTTCTCCTGAACCATTTTTTCCCTCTATGGTATTCTCACTAATGTGAGGTATACCTTTTGATATTATCTTATGCTTCTTGGATACTCTGGAAGGTGTGCTTTATTCATTCTCTTTTTCCTTCACATTTTGTTTTGGCGAGGGTCTATCAACATATCTTAAAGCTTATGAATTCTTTCCTCTTCTGGGTCCAAGTTACTGATGAGCTGCAAAAGCATTTCTGTTACAGTGTTTTTTCTTATTTATAGCACGTGCTTTTGATTTTTTCATAGAACTTCTTTCTGCTCACACTATTAGTCTTCTTAAATGTCGCCTTATTTTTAAAGTAGAAAACAGTTCATAGTTCCATCAGCTTCTGTCCAGGAAAACTGATTTTGGATATGATTATCTGTATTTTCCTGTTTCTTTCCAGATTTCAAGGTCTGATGGATTGTCCAGAACCTTCAATTTCATGATTGATCCAAGAAAAGTAATTGATTTTAAGTTAATTTAGCCTTTTCCTTGTTTTTAAGGATGGCGTTATGATTTACCAGATCTTTACTTCAGGACACAAATTGTTTTTTTGTTTATTTATTTTGCAGAATAAGAAAGGCTCCAGAGCTCCCTTGCGTGTTGATTTTTTTCTGCCTTTTAAATATACTCTCATTTTTATTTCGGCTCAGCCATGCAAAAAAAAAAAAAAAAAAACCCGCCCCCCCACACACACATATGGGCATGGTGGCACGCATGCCTATAATCCCAGCAGTTCAGACTCTGGAGGCTGAGGCAGGAGGATCAAGAGTTCAAAGCCAGCCTCAGCAAAAGCTAGGTGCACACTAAGCAATTCAGTGAGACACTGTCTCTAATTAAAATACATAATAAGGCTGGGGATGTGGCTCAGTGGTCCAGAGCCCCTGAGTTCAATCCCCAGTAAGCACCCCCCCAAAAAAATTATGTTCATTTATTTATGATAATCACAATCTCAATATGGATATATAATTGATAAAGATTATGTGGCATGATTTGAACATCAATTATGTTTTATTTGGCAGTGATTTATCGGTTAATCTCTCTATTTTCCTTCTTCTTTCTCTAGCATTTCTATGGATAATAATAAATTTGGAGATCTCAAGGGAGAGAAAAGAGACAGAGAGTAACAGAGCACAAAGAAAATGGCAATACCAGTTTCTCCCATCCCATTAGGTAGTTAAACCATTTAAGAAATTCATAGCAGTACTTTACATATATATATTTTTTTGAGAGAGAAAGAGAAATTTTTTTTTTAATTTTTTATTGTTGGTTGTACAAAACATTACATATTTCTTGATATATCATATTTCACACTTTGATTCAAGTGGGTTATGAACTCCCATTTTTACCTCATATACAGATTGCAGAATCACATCAGTTACACATCCATTGATTTACATATTGCCATACTAGTGTCTGTTGTGTTCTGCTGCCTTTCCTATCCTCTACTATCCCCCATCCCCNCATGCCAGGCGAGCGCGCTACCGCTTGAGCCACATCCCCAGCCCTACGTATATTTTTTTTGAAACTGTATTTTCATCTGTTATGTTCACATTTTGAAAAACATTGGCATGAATCTTCATACCTGTATCAGCAAAAACACATAACCAGCTAATTGTTCTGAACTGACTCTTCATAGTGTGGGTTAGAAAAGCAAAGCACACCTAGGAAGAGTGTATTTGCAGAATAGTGTATCTCTAGCCTGGCTCTCCACCCCCAACTCCATCCTATTGTGTATAAGCATCTCCATTGCACATGTAAAAAATATCACCAACTTATGTTGTTCAAAGCTGGTGTGCAATCTTTTCTCTAAAAACCACTTTACCTACAATATTCTTCCATCTGAATGAGGTCACTTGGAGCCAGTTTAGTTCTCGAAGCACCCTGAGCCATGAGTCACCTCTAACTTTTAACAGTTGAGTTAATGAGGTAAAAACCAGTGGGGGTGACAGGAAGGTGAAGTAGAAGGACCACCAGGAGAGTTTAGAATCCTGGAAGCTGAACAAGAAAGTTTTATATTGAGAAGGGATTGATCAGTTCTTTCAAATGCTGCACATAAAATGAGGACAGAGAATTGGATTTAGTGTGTAAAATCATTGCTGATGGATTAGTATAGATGACAGCTTAATTGGGGTGGGCTCAAGGGAATATGGAGGAGAGGAAACAGCAAGAGTGAATGTAGGCTTTCAAGCTTTTAGCAAATGGTTCTGAATCACAGTCAATTCACAGCAACACACCCATTTTAAACATCAGTCATCATTATGCATGAAGATAAATTATGAATCACACAAATCTGATGATACATCCAGTTATATTCAGTAGTGTTCCAAATATAGTTTAATTGCACAGTGGTGTAGAAACAGGACTAAAACAAAATGACCTAAAGTTGTAAAATGTGAGTGATAACACAGCGAAGCATTTTCTTAAATATTTTTTAGGTTAATTTTTTTGTTTCTTTCATTTTCCTTTCCTCTTAACATTGTACCTTTATCTCCATGTCCCTCAAGGAAGGTAAGCCAAAGATTTACTTATGCCTGAATTTCAGCATACCACATGATCTTGGCATTAACAATGAGATTCTAGCCAGAGAACTCTGCTTCCCCAACCCTCATACGATTCCCATCCTCAGATGCCTGACATAGCACTCCATCTGGGCTAGGAAGACAGACTATTTTGAAAAGCATGCAAGAGAAATTTTGATGTCTCCCTCTTAGGTCGAACCAGTGATGTGGAGCTGGAAAAGAAGCTGGCAAAGGAATCCCTAGTTAGATTTGGTGGACTTAGAATAAGAAGAAACTTCTCCTCTACAACTGTCTGGGTCCTGAGAGCCCTCACCAAACCCCTATGAGTAAGGAGAAACAGGAGGAATAGCTCTCACGGGAGGGATAGGCAAATGGACCTCAAACAGAGCCACTGTCCAAAGGTAGCCAAGGTGAATCCAATACTTGCTCCCTGGCTCACAGTGTGCAACAGGTGTTCACATGTGTGCCAGCAGGAGCCAGTCCTATGTGCTACAGCCTACCAATGGGATTTTGACAGCAGTTGTGCTTAGAGTCCTCAGTGGATACAGCACAGAGTGGTGACTATGTCTGACCAAATGATGAGGATTTTCCAATGCCTGGGTTAAGTTAGATTTCACACCAGGAGTGAAGAGGCAGTGGCAGTAGACTATAGTTGGTTGAATTTACCACGAGTCCACCAAGAGAAATCTGAATTACCAGGCTAAATTCACGGAAAAGTGATTATTTTTTTTGTTTCATGTTAGGAAACAGAATAAAACTTGGCATTGAGAATGGGTTGTTATAGAGAAAAACAGAGGTACAGTTACTTTCCATGCCCGTGGTTTGAAAAATTTTCAAACCACAGACTGAGAAATTTACACTGGGCCAAATGAACCCACAGTTGCATAGAAAATATGTTTATAAACATTTTAGGAGAAATTTGTAAGATGGGGTAGAAAAAAGTACTCCACTTGGAATATCAAGAACTGATTGAGTCCCACCTTGTTACTCTCCCTACGATCCAAAGCAAGATAGCAATGCTGAATCCTATCACTTTTATTTACAAAATGAAGACAAGTAAATGCATCTTACAAGAATGCTGTGATTGTTAAATGTCATAAAGTATGCAAAAGTATTTAATAAACTTTAAATGGTCCAAAGTAAAGGATGAAGAAATTGATATCAGGTATTGTAACATGCTAAGTTCCTCATTTTATTTTAAATCTGCATTTATACATATTTTTATTTATATATTATGTATAGCTATTGCATTATTCTATTATGCTCCTGATTTACCTGAGTCTGATTTATTTTACTTCATTTTTTTCTGGCATAATTTTTAATAATACCCATTTTATTTAAAAATTTTTTGGTTTGAATGATGAATTGTATGGTCACTCTATATATTCTTTCTATCCAATATCTTTGCAAGGTAAAGCAGGTGTTTTATTCTCTTTTTTACAGGTGAGGTCACTGATGCTTATATGGTTTGAGAAATTAACCTATGCTATAACCTAGTTATGTTGCTATATTAAAAATTAAAATATGGTCCATTGACTTGGAATATCAGACAGTTCTATATATAAAGCCATCATGCAAGGTACACTATTATCTTTCCCATGTGCAGTAGAACCATATGTATGTAAAATTACCACTTTCTATGAGGCACAGGGCATGGAACCCAGCCACCCTGACCTTAACAGGCTAAGAGTAGAGTGAATGCTAATCCTTGGATTCCTGAGCCGGCAGCCACCCAGCTCTCTTCATTGGAAGCTATTTTGCCTTGGTATTTGAATTTGCAAGCAGTGCAAACATGTAGATTAGCCCTAAGCAAATTAACTTAGAAATATTACACTATAGTCCTCTCTTTATTTTTATTTTTATTTGGGTTTTATTCAATATTCCTAAATGGAAAACCTATATCTCTCTTAAATCTGTACTTTCTTTGGCATTCTAAAGCTTTTAATTGTGTTCTACTTCTAGATTTAATTTAATTAAGTGTATGTGTATATATACATATATATCTATGTGTATGCATATATATATGTATATATAGGTGTATATATTTATTTATTTATATAAAGCTATGCATGTTTCAGTTTAGTCTGGAGTTTCATGCCAAATCTTGTTTAAATAAAACAAATTCACTATTCCTAGTAAACGTGGTGTGAAACTTACAATTATTGTAATTGACTAGAAAGATTTGGTTAGCTTTGGTTTATAGAATTATGTTGACTAGAAAGACTTGGCTAGCTTTGGTTTATAGAATTATGTGACATTAAACTGGTATTATAAGTCAAAAGTGACTGCAATGTAGGTCTATCAATGAGCATAATTTCAATTGTAAAACTTTATTTTCTGAAAAAAGGCATTTTATTACATTCTTCATTAAAACTATGTCTTAGCCAAATGTGATGGGTAAATGAGGGTCAATCTTAGGCTGAAGCAATCTAAACAGAGGGGGAGGAAAAGTGGCATCATGTTATAACTACTTCTGCAGATGTTTACTTTTAAAAACAGTGAGGGCATCAATTAATGTCCTTTTGCACTAATAAAATATGGGGAAAAACTGAAAATTTGCTTTAAAATACACATATACCTATAAGCTGTATCTGTTATTGGGCCCACTGACCCAGAATACTTCCATCAAAATATGATAAACTGTCCAGAAACATTCACCATCAAACAAAATATTACTCCAGAATTATCACTAAGGACAAAACCTGAATGTACTATACAGTAGACTGTCAGAAATTCATATATGTTGAACAAAGAAAGAGCACTCAATTGTTTTCTTCTTGGAAGAGTTTATGTTCATTTTAAATTAGAGCCAATCCTTCTATGATATCTGTAGATTAAAAAATGAGTCTCTGCAAAGAAGGCCATTGCATCCTAGTAAAAGGAACAACCAACAAGAAGACATAACCATAGTAAACATTTATGACCCAAATGTCAATGAACCCAATTACATGGAAAAAATACTCCATGATATTAAATTTCACATAGACTCCAACACAATACTAGATGACTTCAATACATTCTTATCAGCAATAGACAGGTCATCAAAACAATCAACAGATATCTCCAACCTAATCAACACTATAAACAAATGGACCTAATGTACTTCTATAGAATATCACACCTAAACAGCCAAATTTACCTTCTTCTCAGCTGCACATGGAACTTTTTCCAAAATCATATTCTAGGCCACAAAGCAAATCTTGGAAAATATAAAAAATTGATATGCTCCTATGTATCCAATCAGATCATAATGGGATAGAGCTAGAAATCAACAGCAAGCAAAATAATAGAAATCATATGAACACTGAACAATAATTTTAAATCAATAATGGATCAAAGAAGAAATGAGAACAAAAATCAAGAAATTCTTAGAAATTAATGAGAATAAATATGTAATATATCAAAATCTCTGGGAGAGTATGAGAGCAATCATAAGAGGCAAATTTATAGCAATGAGTGCCTATATTATAAATATTAGAGAGTTCCCAAATAAATTTGCTTATGTTCCATCTCAAGGCCTTAGATAAAAAAGAACAAACTAACCCTCAAATCAGTAGAAGACAGGCAATCATTAAAATCAGAGCTGAAATCAATGGAACTGAAAATAAGAAAACAATACACAGGACCAATGTAATGAAGAGTTATTTCCTTGAAAAGATAAATAAATTAACAAACCTTAGCCAAGATAACCAAAAGAAAAAGTGGGAAGAAAAAGCAAAAATCAACAAGATCAGGGATGAAAAAGGAGATATCATCAGAGAACCCTCTGAAATTCAGAGGATTATCAGATCCTATTTTGAAAATTTATATTCCAATAAACTGGAAAATCTGGAAGATGTGGATAAATTTCTAGACACATATGACCTGCCCAAATTGAACCAGGAAGATATAGAAATCCTAAAAGACCATTATTAAATAATAAAAATAAAACAGAAATTAAAAGCCTTCCAAAAAGAGAAGCCCTGGACCTGATGAATTCTCAGCTGTGTTCTACCAGAAGTTTACAGAATAACAAACACCAGTCTTTCTCACATTATTCCATGAAATTGAAGGAGAGGGAACACTCCCAAATACTTTTTTATGAAGCTAGTATAACTTTGATACCAAAACTGGACAAAGACACATCAAGGAAAGAAAACTACAGACCAATTTCCCAAGAACACAGATGCAAAAATCATAAATAAAATATTAGCAAACTGCATTGAAAAACACATCAAGAAGATAATATACCACGATCAAGTGGGTTTCATTCCAGGAATACAAGGATGATTCAACATACACAAATCAATAAATGTGATTCATCACTTAAATAGAATTAGGAACAAAAAAATCATATGATCATCTCAATAGATTCAGAAAAGTCCTTTGATAAAATCTAACACCCATTCATGTTAAAAAAACATTGGAGAAGCTAGAGATTGAAGGAACTTACCTCAACATTGTAAAGGCAATATATGACAAACCCAAAGCCAACATCATACTAAATGGAGAAAAACTAAAAGCATTTCCATTAAATTTAGGAACGATACAGGGCTGTCCACTCTCACTACTCCTATTCAATATAGTCCTCCAGTCACTAGCTAGAGCAATAAGGAAAGAAAAGGAAATCAAGGGATACAAATAGGAAAAGAAGTCAAAATACCTATTAGCCCATGATATGATCCTATATCTAGAAGATAAAAAAACCTACCAGAAGACTTCTAGAGCTTTTAAATTAATTTAGCAAAGCAGCAGGATACAATATCAACACCCACAAATCAGTAGCTTCCCTATACTCCAACAGTGATTCAGTCAAGGAAGAAATCAGGAAAACCATCCCATTAACAATAATCTCAAAAAAAAAAAAAAAAAGAAAAAAGAAAAGAAAACAAAGAAAGATAACTTGGGAATTAATCTAACCAAGAGGTAAAAGGGCTTTCAAGGAAATTTTTAGAACTCTGAAGAAAGAAATTGAAGAAGACCATATAAGATGGATAAACATCCCATGTTCTTAAATAGGCAGAATTAATATTGTCAAAATGTCCATACTACCAAAAGCAATATACAAATTCAATGCAATCCCCATCAAAATACGAATAACATTCTTCACAGAACTAGCAAAAACAATTGTTAAATTCATTTGGAAGAATAAGAGACTCAGAATATCCAAAGCAATTGTATGCAAGAAAAGTGAAGAAGGAGGTATCACAATAGCTGATCCAAAATTATATTACAGAGCTGTAGTAACAAAAGCAGCACAGTATTGGCACCAAAATAGACATGAAGATCAATGGAATAGAATAGAAGACACAGAGAAAAACCTACAAACCTATAGCTATCTGATATTTGACAAAGGAGCCGAAAATATATCCTGGAGAAAAAACAGCCTTTTTAACACGTGCTGCTGGGAAAACTGAATAGCTATGTGTAGAAAAATGAAATTAGACCCCTATCTTTCACCCTGCACAAAAATCAAAATGAATTAAAGACTTAGGCATTAGGCCAGAAACCTTACAACTGCTAGAAGAAAACACAGAATCAACACTCTAATATATAGATGCTGCCACCAACTTCCTTAACGAGACCTCCTAAGCACAAGAAATAAAACCAACAATCAATAAATTGGATGCCATTAAACTAAAAAGCTTCTGCACAGCTAAGGAAATGATTAAGAGCATGAAGAGAGAGCCTACAGAATGGGAGAAAACCTTGGCCAACTATTCTACCAACAGGGGATTAATATCCAAAATATACAAAGAAATAAAAAAAAATTAATATCCCCCAAACCAAATAACCCAATCAATAGGTAGGCAAAAGAACTAAACAGAAACTTATCAATAGAAGAAACACAAAAAAAGCCAATAAATATATGAAAAAATGTTCAACATCTCTAGCAATCAGGGAAATGCAAATAAAAAAAACTACACTAAGATTCCCATCTTATTCCAGTCAGAAAGGCAAAGATCAAGGATACAAACAACAATAAATGCTGGGGAGGTTATAGAGAGAAAGGAACACTTACACATTATTAGTGGAACTGAGACTAGTACAACCACTCTAGTTTGAAGATTCCTCAAAAAACTAGGGATAGAACCACCATGTGACCCAGCTATCCCCACTCTTGGATATTTTTTAAAAGATCTATAATTAACATACTAAGAAATTCAGCTACATCAATGTTTATAGCAACACAATTCACAATAGCTAAATTTGGAATCAACCCAGATGCTCGTCAATAGATGAATAGATTTAGAAATTGTGGTAATATGCAATGAAGTTCTACTCAGTCATAAAAAAGAAGGAAATTGTGGCATTTACCAGTAAATGGATGGACATGGAGAATATCATGCTAAGTGAAATTAACCAAACTCAAAAACTCAAAGGTTGAAAGTTTTCTCTCATATGAGGAAGCTAAAGTAAAATAAAGGAAAGGGGGAGGAAAGGATCATATTACGTAAGGAACTAATCAAATACAAATTACTAGATAAGCAAAAGGAAGTCTAGTAGACTACAGGAAGGAGAAGGGGAGGTGGGGGAAGAGGATAGGAGGGGAAAGGGAAGGGAAAAATGGGATCATAAACTGAAATCAATTTTCATCCATGTATGAGTTTGTCAAGATGAACCCAACTGTTATATATAACTATAAAGCTCTAACAAAACAAAACAAAAATGAGTCTCTGGACTTGGATAGCATTATCTACGAGGGTTGGTGGGTAATTATAATCAAAGAACATGAAACATGTAAAACACACAGGTAAGGTACATCCAATTCCTTCAATAGAGCATGGAGCAGTGTCCGAAATCTGAGTTCTGTACTTATTGGGTAATCAGACCCAGAAAACACTGAAAAAGTGGAAAGAAGACAAGCAGCCCAGGAGTTGAATGGGATATACTCTTAGATGTGAACTAAGAGAGAAAAGCCAGAGGGAGAAGTTTTCCTGAAGGCAGGGCTTTAGATGTATTCAAAAGAAACAAATAAAAGGGAATTATGGATTTGGAAAAAAAAAATCAAAAGATGCCCAGAAGGCTAGACAGACTGGCCATTATGGAGTCTTGGGGGATTTTTCAAAAGGACCTAATTGGAATATGAGAAGGGTAAACAAATAATGTAGAGATGGAAAAGAATAGGACCTAAAACAACAACAACAACAACAACAAAAAACAGGAAATGAAGGAGAATGTCAGCACTTGTCTGTTATAGGGAACCTCCTGCTCTAAAAGAACATGGAGCTGAGTACTGCAAGAACCAAACTCGGGCTGGAGTTGTGACTCAGTGGTAGAGCTCTTGCCTAGCATGTGTGAGGTCCTGGGTTCAATTCCCAGCACCATATATAAATAAATGAATAAAATAAAGGTCCATCAACATCTAAAAAAATTTTTAAAATATCAAACTCAAAGAAAATATTTCTATCTATGTAGACCCAGAAGACTTTGTATCAGGTTATTTAGCCTAACCTAACCCTAAACCTAATTATTAATAAATAAATATTATGTGCAATGACTCAATAAATCAACTGGTGATTCCAAAGGCAGAGAGAGACACACTGAAGTGACATGAAATGAATCAGAAAAGGTCATTTTTGCTAAACCTACGGATTTAATTAGCATTTAGAGGCTTTAAAAATATTCACATGCTCTAACTCTAATATTAATCACTAAAATTTTGGTCCCCACATGAACATTAATCCTTTGGATAATAGTTCCATGCAATTTGTTAGCAGTCCTTCAATTGTTGATGTTTAGTCCTTAGTAGTGACAGGAAAATAGGCCTGTGCTTATTTGCTTATTCATTCTTTCTTAAAAATCAAGAATGTTTTCAACTATTTTTTTAATAATTTTAATCAATGCATTTTCCATGGTCTTAGAATCTCTTCTTCTTGACATATTGTTCCCAAGAGTTGCTATCATTTGGTTGAGGGGACACAAAGCTCAATGTATTTTATTACTTGGGGTATATACACCAGTTCTCATCCTATGTTTCTTTAGTGGTTACCCTTGGATGCAGGTATAAGGGAGTTTTTTTTGTTGTTGTTGTTGTTGTTTTTGGGGGGGGGGGTCTAGTAAAGTTATAGTGAAAATAACTCAGGTGTTTTTCATTTGTAAAAATTCAGAAAGCTTTTAACTCATGATGTGCATTTTTATGTCTTATATTTGTATTTTAGAGTTTCCCCCATATTTTTGTTGGTACACTCAAATTATACATGAAGTTGGGATTTGTTGTTACATATTTGTTCATGCATACAATATAACAATATAACTTAGATAATATCATTCTCCAGGATTTCCTTTTTCCTGTTCCTCCTTCTTCCCCCGGTCTCCTTCCTCTCTTTTACTGATCTCACTTTGATTTTCATGAGATTCCTCCAAAACACCTTTCTTTTCGTTTTATTTCTCTAGCTTCCACATATGAGAGAAAACGTAGCACCTTTGACTTTCTGAGTTTGGTTTATTTTATGTTCTAAAGTTCCATCTATTTTCCTGCAAATGACATCATTTCACTCTTCTTTATGGCTAAGTAAAACTCTGCTGTGTCTATATACCACATTTTCTTTACCACTAATCCACTGATGAGCACCTAAGCTGGTTCCATAGTTTGGCTACTATGAATTGTGCTGCTATAAATGTAGATATACATGTATCACTATAATATGATCCCTTTGACTTTAATTCTTTAGAGTAGATCCCAAGGAGTGGTATAGCTGGCTGGTATAATGGTATAGTCTTTTGAGGAATCTCCACACTGATTTCCATAGTGATTGTAATAACCCCACTCACAGTGCAAAAGTGTTCCTTTTTCTCTACATCCTCTCCAGCATTTATTATTGTCTTTATTCTTGATGGCTACCATCCAAACTGGAGTGAGATGAAATCTCCATGTAATTTCGATTTGCATTTCCCTAATTCTAAAAGTGTTGAACATTTTTTTCATGTATTTGTTGGCTGTTTATCTCTCTCCTCTTTTGAGAAGTATCTGTTTAGTTCATTTGCCCATTTATTAATTGAATCCCTGTTAAACAAACAAAACATTAACTAACCTACCACCTCCAAAATAAGACAGGAAGCCCAAACTTCAAATTTAAACTGTCAAATTTAAGTTTGTATTTAGTCTCAACAGGGCAACTTGCCATGTGACTTGGGCAAGTCATTGGGGATCTCTCTCTCATTGTCTTTCTCTGAAACAGGAATAAAGAATATCTAATTTATAGGATTGTTATAAGGGAAGATAGCATAGTGAAAAATAAAGAGCTTAGTATAATGTCTAATATATCATCAAAATATATTAACAATAACTGACATTTATAGAGTCCCTTCCACCTCCCCAGCTTTGTTATAGGGACTTAATATCCTGAAAGTCCTGTTGGGGCAGGCCCTTTATTTTATAAAAAGGAGGTACCTGAATCAGAGAATTTAACCACTTATCCAAGATATCATAGCCACTACGTGGAAAAGCCAGAAATGAAATCTAATCTTCAATCAGCCTATGCGCTTAACCACTGCATTATCTTACGTTATAAGAACCTAATAAACTGTGGTAATTACTATTATAAGAACAAATCCTGGCAGAGCAGTGGGAGATTATTGGGAAGAATTGAGCATTGATGGAATCACTGTTCTCCAGGAACCAAATGGCAACTCTGGGGTCAGGCTTTGAAATTCTGTACTAAATTAATGCTTATTATTATGCAATTACCACACCTAATTTGAGAGAGAAAATGACAGTACATCAATGCAATATTAGCACTGCACTTTATAAACAGAGGAAACAGCTGTGTGGAAAAGGTTAATGACATGCTCACCCTCCGTCCATTAGCGTCTGCTCCCTCAGGACGCCCTGCAGGAAAGCCTGCCTTGGTAGGCTACAGTCAAAATCAGTCTTGGCTTCGGTATGACTACGGGTGAATTTTCCTTTGTATTTTCAGCGTCTTCTATAACAAGCCTACTTTATTTCACAGTGGAAAACTAACATCAAAAATAAAATGAAGTGAAAACAAAAACCAATCTCAGTAAGGCAATTTGAACCACATGCCTTTTAAATGGAAAACATGCTTATTTCTCCTTTGTTTCTTGGAAGCAGATGGCCAGACACACAGTCCACAGCTTTGAACCATTTACATAAACACACCCAAGCCAAGTGTTTGCACGCAACAGCAAAATTGCACCCACGTTGGCAATTTAATGACTTCGAAGGCAATGGTAAAAGCTGATAGGCACTTTGGTTGAATTCACCTTAGATATTTCTTACAAACCGCAAGCCGTGACAGTTGATGTAGATTGTAGCATCTCAAGTCACTTTGAAAGTTAACTCTATTCATCATGAGATGGGGAAAAAGTGGTAGGTGTTAGTAAAAGGTACAAATTCTTCAGGTGAACTAGAACTCCAGGAATTGAGTGGTACCAGATAATTGCTACCATCCACCAGAGGGCACTACCAGTATGTAGAAAGTCTCCTAAGGAAGCCTCGAAACCCCCATCAACCCTCTCCAACCCCAATTGTAAGCAGAGAAAGCTAATGTGATTAGGTCACCAGAATTCCACTTTTATTATGCTTGCTTTTCCTGTATAAATTAGGTAAGATTTTTCCACCTTATGAAGGGATTGATGAATTGCATGCTATCCTTACTGTTACCGCTCTCTTAAATTGCTGGAGCCATTTGATTGTAAAAATGTTCTTTTACGGTAAATATTGAGTGTATCCGTGTACAAAGTTCTGAGCTTGTCACCATGATGGTATAAATTAATTATAAGACCACCTTCTTGCCTGAAGATTGTAGATAGATAAAGGGCTGCTGAGATCATTACAAAGCACATGAAAAAGAACTCAGAATGATAAAATACAGAGGGTGATGTTGTTTTGTTTTGCACTGTTAAATACCATTGCTAATGGGAATATTGGCCACAGTCATTGTGGAGAGCCATCTGAGCAAGGTACAAAAGGTTGTACAAATAGAGCAGGCAGAAGGGCAAGCAGAAAACAGTATTAGCAAAGTCATAGAAGGAGAAATTTCAATGCTAAGGAAATTTAATGCCTTTTGTTTATTATTTCTGGCTGTTCTACATTGATGTGCAATGCTTCTAAATGCATCACTTAGCCTGCTTTAGATCTGGACACTTCTGCTCCTTCTACTGTAGTAGGTGAGTTTTTTATACTTTCTGAAGATATTACCCATAGTGTTTCCCTTCCATTTTTGAAAGCAAGCCTATCAAAAAACAGAACAATTCTTGTTTTGGACACTGTGGGCTGTGAAGCAAGTCACCTCTTAGAGACAAATATTTTCTTTGTTTTCCCTAAGCCAGGTAGCACACAGTAGGGGCCATTGTAAGAATAGAGAGTGTGTAAAACTGTCCCTTTTGTGCCACTGTAAATTCAAGTTTTCAGGTTGCTGTGACTTATTAAGATGATAACTTGAGTGGAAGAAACCAGTCCAGCTGGTACTTCCTTGTGGTTTCCCATGTATTTGAAATCGAAATGTGCTATAAACAAATTCATTTTTAAAGGTCCATGTTCACATAGAATTTGAAGTTTAGTAGATCTTTTTTGAGGGGGGGGGGCCAGATATAGCATGCATGCTCGTAGATATGAAAACCTAATACAATTATATTATTATTTGAAAAAAATTACTGGTTCCTTTGTCATAAAAATGTTTCTTAGAAAACAATATTGCTTTTTACTTATACTGAAAGCTTTTTACTTATACTTACTACTGTCTCTCATGTTATGCCACTTAGGAAAAATTCTATCCTAATTTCTTGTTGAATGAATATGTGCAGACAAGCATTTATTCATCACACACAAACATGACCTCTTTTAAGTCTTCACTCCTGATATTTATGGCCTAAGAATGAGGTAGTTCAAGTGAGTCATATATTTACACTTTGTAGAGAGATTAAGAAAAAAAATAACACCACAATTTCCCTTAAGTAATGGAAAAATGTGACTTGTTACACATTTATTTTCAGTGCTTTTCCAGCCATTCTCCAGACTTAGGGTCACCCAAGATTACCTTAGGTTTTCTTGAAAGAAAGAGTGAAGGAGTTATGATTGTGCTCTATTTTAAATTAGAAAATTATCTGTTACTTTTAGGCAACACAAATAACCACAGTGAATTTTACTGTTCTGGATATTGAAAAACATGAACCAGAGATACAAGCTTTGAAGATTTGAAATGAATGATTTTGAATTAAATTTCCCACATAATAGGGCCCCAGACATGCACTATGTTTACAAAAGAGTTCCTTTATTCCAATATTTAGACATTTGTTTAAGGAAAAAGAGTGTCTAGTGTTTACAAACAAAAGGGAAATGATAAGATTCAGAAAAATCCAATGAGTTGCATGAGGTAATATTAGAGAATCACAGTCCATGGGAAATGCAGGAATAGTTGGAGAGCATTCTAGAAAAAGAACATTTGTGGTGTATTACTATCATGTAGATAAGGCATCTAAAATAAATACATTCATTAAAGGCAAATTATACGAGTCACATAAGTTTTACTAACATCTATGAATTATCTTCTCTGGAGATTTTCCAAGGTAGAGATTGGTATAGGTTGAATTATGTCCTCCCTAAAGATGTTGAAGTCCTTACCCCTAGTACCTGTCTACGCACATGAGCTTATTTGGAGGTAGTGTATGTGCAGATGATCAAAGATGACTTAATGGACCCTTATGGATTATGGCTGAGTTCTTACAAAAAGGGAGAGTTTGGATACAGAGACAGACACATACAGAGTACAGAGGATGTGAAGACACAGGCAGGAGAGCATGTATAAGACAAGTGCATCTGAGGTTACTAGAAGCTGGGAGAAAGATGGAGCTGATTCTTCCTTACAGTCTTCTGAAAAAACCAGCAGCTGACACCTCAATTTTGAACATCCAACCTTCAGAACTAAAAGATAACGCATTTCTGCTTTTTGAGCTACCTAGCTCATGGACCTTTGTTAAAGAAGTGCTGGAAATGTAATACAGATTGTATTTTTCTAATACCTGCCTTTTGGCCTATTGTTTAGCCACCAAGTTTCCCTGGCAATCAAGCGAGCACGGAAGTTTTGTCCAGATTGCCCTGAGATCCAACCAGCTGGCCCTGTTGTGGACTGCCTCACACTGACATCTACATAAGGCAAGTTCCTTTCAAAATTTGCCAGACCAGGACAATTAGAAGGACAAATCTGTTGTTAAAAACTCACATATTTCATTATGAAGCCATATACAAATTCTACTTTATCAAACTCAAAGAAGAATGAAGGGTAACAATGTTGCCAACAATGTGAAGAATCATTTTGAGGAAAATTTGTCTGAACAGCTATGTAGCCTGAATGTGAGAATTTGGTAAAATGGGAAAAACATTGTAATTATAAGCAGCAACCATGGACATTCACCAATGGTCCAAAACCACAGAGAGTGGTTCATCAGCTGCTTCTAACATGTGTCAGCTCGTTGGCCCCCTGCCAAGCAGTGCAATCAACATAAGTTAAAACTTGCCCCAGTAATCCTCAGCAATCAGGTTTATAAACATTATCTCTGTGCATTACTTACATAAGACAATGACTTAAAAACTATCATACAAACAGAATGTTTACAATTAGAATTTTTAAAAATATATTGAAATTCAGAATGGACATGTTCTGGTAGAGGATGAAAGTACTTCAAAGAAGTTAATTTAAATTAAATTGTAGCACCATATATTTTCAGTTTTTGAAATACAAATTACAAGCGTTTAGGTATTTAGACACTGCCATGAGACCACCTTGATCCTTGCTCCACAAAGAGACTTGGAAAAGAGACTATTGTCTGTATAAAATAATTAATTGATATAAAAACTCAGATAAAAGATATTTAGATTGAAAAAGCTTATTAAAGCATAGAAAGCAAACAACTAAAAATAAAGAGGAAAAAAAGCCTACATTGTATTAGAGTATATAAAGTAATACAACACCACTAAGTTTTTTCATCTTTCACTTCCTAGTAAGCATCTATGATGCATTGTAACTATCAGAGAAATATGCACACACCTGGGGCCACCTGTGTAGGTGTGACCAGAATCTGCCTGTTGGAAAATAAAGGATTAAAAAATGAAATTAGAGAAAATGACACATAAAAGGACAACTTAAGTTTCCAGCAAAGCAAACATATAACCAGGTTTATCAACCCTCCAGCATAGTCCTTCTGAGCTGTGTTTCCACAGGAAAATGGGGGTGGAGGGAATCACAAAAGTCTTGGCTCCAGTCCACCCCCCTGGCCTGCTAACACAGGCCCAGCTCCCCGGTGCACTCAGGTCTCACTAAAGTCCCTCCCAGAAGAGCTGCTTTCATTAAATTGAATAGGAAGGAGAACAGGCAACAGGATTGGGTAGAAATTGGGACCTTGAAGGAGCTAGGGGGTGGGTGGGTGTTGGGGGGGATTCCATCTTCTGATTGGGAAATGCTAGTTAGTATGCACTTGAGAGCATCTAACAATCATCTTCTAGAATTTAGAAACCTTTTTCCTACTCAGGGTCACTGCAATACCCCCAGAAGTCTCTGACAGCTTCCAGTTGTTAAGTCAGGACATTCAACCAAGGCACTAATTTACGGTTCAGAGTATAATCCTTAAACATTTTTGTGCTATGGACCATTTTTGCATTGTGTGTGAACCACTTCTCATAATAATATTTTAAAACATATATATATATATATATATAATATAATGTATATAATTGTAAATAAAACCAACAATACTGAAATACCACTACTACAATATTAAAAGAGTATTAACATACTCTTTTTAAAATATTTTAAAAAACAAATTGGTAAAATAGTAATTGTATGGTTAGCATATTTAATATGATATATTTTTGAGTCTAATAATTATCATACTTTGACCTTGATGAGTATAAATGACATTTTGAGAATCAGCAACTTATATGACTGAAAATACCCATGATTCCTATTGGTGACAAAGTCATAGGTATTGCTAACAACACTGTGATTTATTTCTAAATTTATAATAAATACATTCTAAATTATATTAAAAGTTAATGAAAATGAAGGTGGAATATTTTCCCAAAATAAACTTCAGAGAACCTCTGAATCTATCAGTGGACTCAGTGGCTCTGGACCTAAACTTAAGAATTCTGGTATAGATTAAAAAAAGAAAAGAATTATGCTATAGAGGTTTACCCTTTTTGATACAGAAGTTGACTACAAATACCACATCGATTTTTATGAAATTGAATCATGAATTACCAAATTTTCAGTGTTAATTGAAACTCTATTTTTGATGATTTAGAAGTCTCACTCCAACATCTTCAGGAGAGGTAACATTGTGTGTATCAAGCACTGTTGCCCTGCAGACTTGTGGTGTGCTTGTCAATGAAATTGCTGGGTTCAGAATGGACTTGTAACAGTTGTCTGTATATTCTTTCTAAACCAGGCTGTGCAAAAAATTACACATGAGTGGAATGGTATTATCATTGCATCATGAGACCTCAGGAGAAAGAATTACAGTTGAGTGATCAGCCTACTCAATAAAACAGGGTGGTTCAAACTTAGACTCTGAAGTCAGGCAGAGTTTCATCCAAATTTCAATCCTACCACTCTCATTTGTCACTCATTAACTTCTCTAACTAAGCTTCAGTTATACGAGCTACAAGATGGAGATAAAAATAGTGTCTATCCCTTGGAGAAATTATTAAGGGGATTAAATGAGATAATGCATGACAAAGGGCTAAACCAGCACCTGTTGCAAAGTATCTGTTGCTTGTTGTCAGATGAGAGAATGAAGGCTAGCTAGCTACAGTTCTGACAAGCATCTCAGCCTGTCTTCTCTTGAGGCTTCTTTTCTTGAACCTGCTCTCAATTCTCTGATTTAGTAGGTAGACTCTGTTTCTCATTCTGCATTCTAGATCTCTTCGGCTTAAAAAAAGCAGGAGAAAATAGAAAAAGTAGAAGAAGCCACTTAGATTGTACAAAGGGCAGATGCACAGGGCCTATCAGAATAGCTTAAGACTATTTGTAACCAGCAGATAAGACTCTAGGTCTGGTATCAGCTTTAAACTATTTTGTAATTTTGGGAAATATTTTACAATCCAGCCACCCCCAGTTTTTCTGTGCCAAAATGTCAAGTGGGACGTGCAAGAAGCTTGAGAACTAGCAAGTAATTTTTCATATAAATTCCCACTAGTTGGGACTGACATGAAGGATGTAATTAATGGCCATTTTTGGGAAACAACCATATTCTTGTTTTATAAAAATGTGGTGCTCAGACTTGTCAACTGCTTCCTGTTCCTAAAGTAACTGAACTTACATGGAGTGTGCCATTTTTAATTTTTGATTTCTACCGTATACTTAAAGAAGGAAAAAAAAAAGAAAACAAAATTGAAACAGAATTTTAGCTCCAAAACACACAAAGATAACTGAGGAGGACTAGGAGATGAGCCCTCTGGTCACTTATTTCAAGAAGTTGAGCTTGTCTTTCTGATTTCAGTGAAACACAAATGACTGTCTCCACTGATGGGGGAATTTTTCTTTCCAATATTTTTGTCACTTTTTGGCTGTGTTTTCAAACAGAAAGAAGCTATGAGAATAGAAACATAATAACTCTCAGATTATTTAATCTAGATCCACCCATTGCCTACAGTTTGTCCCACTTATTTTATCATTCACTCCTTCCTCTCTCTCTCTCTCTCTCTCTCTCTCTCTCTCTCTTCATTTATCTACATTTGCACATTTTCTTACCATTTGAAATAAAGTTGGAGACATTATTCCTCCTCACCTCTAAATGCTTCAATATGTAAACTTAATAAAGATGTTATAAGAAGAGTGTCATTATCAATTTCAGAAAATTTGTCACTGACATGGTAATAGTACCTCATTTATAGTCCACAATCATATTTCTTCAATTGTCCCAATTAATCTCTTTAGAGCTACATTTTTTTCCACTTGGTAAAGGATCTAATTCAAGGCTAAACATTGTACTTCAGTGTTACGTCTTTTCTCTCTTTTAAATTGAAATGGTTTCTCAGTCTTTTACACACACACACACACACACACACACAATTTCCAGTCTTTGATATTTTTGCAGAGTACAATTTTTGAACAGAGACAGGCAATTGTCTAATATTTCTTCATGATTAGATTCAGATTATGCATTTGGGGATAGAAACATTACAGAAGTGAGGCTGTGTCCCTCTTAGGGCATCATGTTAGAAGGCACAGGTTGCTAGCTTGTACCATTATTTGTGGTGTCAAATTTATTCACTTGATTTCAAGGTGGCATTTGGGGGGTTTCTCCACTGAAGTTACTATTTTTTCCAAAGCTAATTAAGAAGAAATCTTTAAGGGATACTCTGAGACTTTGCAAATGTCCTAATCCTCATCAAACTTTCATCCACTAGTTTCTGCATCCATTATGTCTGAATCAATTATTATTTGGATGGTTTCTAAATGGTATTTTTTTTACTCTCATTTCTTCTGCAATTATTAGTTGATTTTCTAGTATAAGGAACAGTTTGTCTTTCTCCCCATTGACTTATCTTTTCATTTATTATTATATCAACAAGAAACACATGCATTATTATTTTGTTTAATGGGTTACAATTTATTACTATCATTCCTTACTTTCGTCTCAGAAGTAGTCAATGATAACCATTTCAGGCTGGGTCTTGTATCCTTGACAGGTCCTCATTCATCATTTGTTGAACACAAACATGATAATATTTTACTCTTTTGCACAGTTTTCTGCCTTGCTAATACAGAAATAAAATTTTAATTCTTACATAAAGATGACTCACTTTACTTTCACTGTAAAAGAAAAAAAGTATAAATATATGTATATTTATGTACATAAATATGTGCTTATGTATGTAAATACACACTTATGTATATAAATATATATGTTTATATATGTAAATATATAAGTTTATATTTGGCTTCTCGGGATTTTAAGTTCTTTATTCAGCTATTGATTTTGGACACTTCTTTATACTTACTGATGCCAAAATACATCAGATCCAGAATAAAAGAAACAATAAAAATTTCCTACCGAATTTATATCCACGACAAAAGGGATATTTAATGGATCTTGGCCTAAGACAATGGGGGAGAATTTTGAGATTCCACAGTTAATCTAAGAAGAAAGAGAGAATTAGAGATCACCATAAACTTTGGAAAATGGAAAAGGAAAAAGATGAGCATAACTACAAAATATTTATGACAAATTTCTCTTTGTATAAAACTACAAATAGCCATTTATGTTTCACTAAAATAGTTCTTTGTAACTAAGCAGTTTTTATTTATGGAGTCTCTTCACACAAGTGTGTGCATACACACACACACACACACACGCACAACACATTTTGGTCATTTTTGTTTTAAAACTTTTTATGAACGCTGTACTACGTAAGTAGTTTAAGATTGTGTTTATTTCACTGATTTTTAGTTCTAACTACTATGAACCTGTGGGGCTTAGTAACCCTGTCTGGGTATAAGCCAGCTGACAGGTTGGGATGAAGCATACAAGGACTGAAGCAGATACTCAACATGTGCAGATGCCACTGAAACATAGCTGTTCAAAGCCCACATTTCTGGAAACTTTGTAAGTGTTCTGTCCCTAAATGAAACAAAAAGGAATCATACAACAGAAGGTATGCAGAATTTGGAGTGTGACCGTAAATATGCTAACCTTTTAATCTCAATTTTATTATCACTAAAGTACAGAAGATGACAGCACTTTACCTACCCCACAGGGTTTCTGTAATGATTAAAAGAGGTACTGAAATAAAATACTCTGCATATGAAGAAGTCATATTAATTATGATCACACTTTGTCCAAAAGCATTTGAAGACATTATATTGAGTGTTGAAAATGAAGAATTCAGTTTCAGACATTTCTCAAAAGAAGAAGTAACAAATGGCTATCAAACACATGAAAAAATACTCAACATCCCTAGCAAATCAAAACTATACTAAGATTTCATCTCACTCCAGTAAGAATGTATCCATCAGGAATACAAATAATAATTAATGCTGGCCACAATATTGGGGGAAAAGTGCACTCATATATTGTTAGTGATTCCTCAAAAGAGTAGAAATGTAACCACCCTATGACCCAGCCATCCCACTCTTTGGTGTTTATCCAAAAGAACTAAAATCAACATACTAAAGTGATACAAACACATTAATGTTTATAGCAGCACAATTCACAATAGAAAAGTTATGGAACCAGTCCAGGTGCCCATCAACAGATGAGAGGATAAAAAATATATGGTATATGGGCTGGGTTTGTGGTACAGTGGTAAAGCACTTGCCTAGCATGCATGAAGCACTGGGTTCAATCCTCAGCACCACATAAGAATAAAAAAAATAAAGGTCCATCAACAACTAAAAAAAAAATTTTTTTTAATATGATATATAGACACAGTGGAGTTTTACTCAGCCGTAAAGAAGAATGGAATTATGGCATTTGCTGGTAAATGGAGAGAACATCATGCTTAGTGAAAAAAGTCTCAGAAAGTCGAGGGTCAAATGTTTTCTTTCACATGTGCACATGTGGAAGCAAGAGCCAACTAAGGAAAGAAAAGGGGTGAGGATTCCATGAAAATAGAAAGGAGATCAGTGGAGTAGAGGAAGGAGATTGGCAGGTAGAGGAAGGAGAGATGGAAAAAGAGAGGAACAGTGAAATGAAATTGATGTGAATATACCACAGTGAATTACACATACATACATACACACACACACACACACATTATACACATTAAAAATCAGTAAACAAATGAATGGAAGACCAGTCAAGTAAAGAAAGGGAACTGGGGAGAGAGGAGGAAGAGGAAAGAGGAAGTACTGGATTCTGATCTGGAGCAAATTATATTTTATGTATGTATGATTATGTCAAAATGAACCTCAAATATATAACTATCATATACTAATAAAACATTTAAAAGTAAATAAACAGGTAATTTAAAAATAAATAAAATAAAAATTATCTATTTTCCCCTATGGCACTATATTAAAGGTAGAAATTTAAGAACTGAGTTAGAAAAATACATCTTGGGATGCTCAAAAGCATTAAAACCTTAGGGAATAATGCCTCTAACAAGCAGAAAGACATCACTGAATGTATAGATCTATGAGCTACATTCCAAGTCCCTGGTATAAATAAAGTGTGTCACACATAAAAGTCTCCATGTATGGGTCATGTTAAGGAAAACCTTAGCGTTGATGAAAATGTATTCTTTGGAGCACATTCATCTTCTCTTTAAGTACTGCCTGTCTCGGGGATAACAGGCTAGTTACTAAAAGCCCCTTGCACAGAGAACAGATCTGTTCTCCATTTAGACTAGACCTCCCACCTTTTCCCATTTATATTTTTCTTGTTCAGAGTCCAGCCAGATCCCCTCCCTTCTGTGTTAATGACTGATGTACTAAACCGATTCTCTTAGCAGTACATTCACTTTAGGAAGAGATTTGAGAGTCTCACGAATTATTTACCTATGGGCACCTATTCTGCATCACTCCCTGCATTAGTAGTTTGGACAATGGCTGTACACTAGACATATACAGTCTCTGCCTTCATTTAGGTTCTCCTCTGGTAGTGAAGACATATAGCTAAAGAATCAAATGTCAGTAATAATCAGAGTAATAACAACAAACCATATCTTTGAGCACTTATCACATGCCAAACACTATTCTAAGTGTTCCACATGAAAAATCCTCCAAATAAACATTTGCAGTATACATTGTTATTATTCCCATTTGATTTTAAACATTAAGCCTTATGAAGCTTAAGTAACTTTCACACAATTACTACATGGCAGAGACAGAATCCAATCACAGTCCGAAACCAGTTTCTACATCCTTTGGTAAAGAAAGTAGGAAGCACTGTGGAAACATAACCTAACCTAGACATGGAACAGGAATGAGAAGCTTTCCTGAGGAAGTATTGTTGAATTGGAGATTTGAAAAATGAGATTAATTCCTTAATAAGATGAATCTTTTATAAAGCTTTCAGGGTACTTAGACAGGATGAGGGCAGGGTGAGGGCAGAATGACCCACATTTCACTGTTGAAAGGACAGCCATCTCTGGTTAGACACCAACTAGACCAAGGCCTGTTGCCAGCTCTGTCTGAGAAGTACCCCCAGAAATAAAAACCCAGTAATCTTCTCTCCCGTTCTTAGAGCCAACTGCTAGAGCACAGCTCTTAAGGGGAAGGTGTAATTAGGTAATGCAACCACAGCCACTGATCAAAACATAAAGGATAACATAAATGATAAAACACACTAGTGTTTCCTACTGGAGTAGGAAAAGGGAGCAGAAAAAAAAGCTTACTTGTTGTTTATTTTTCCATGCTAATGATAATCTCTTTTGTTCTCAAGGAAGGAAAGTAAAGCATAAAGACTTTTTTTAAAAAAGACTAAAATGTATTGTAGTTATAATTTTATGTTTCTGGGCTCTTAGAGAGCTATCTAGTCTAATTCTCTTATTTTTCAGGAAGATGAGTAGTGTCTTTAATCACATGGCCAATTTACAGTGAAGAATGGGACCTAGACCTCCTTATAGCATTGCACTAGACCTTAGAATCTCATACTGTGAATGGTTTTAATTCTTCCCATTAGCAATAGCTTTGTGGTCTTGTTAAGCCTTGATTTTTGCTAAAAATTTTGATAAACTTTGTCAAAGCAGTATGACTACTGTTTTCTTTTGATCCCCTGGTTATATTAATGAGGATCCCCAGTTTCTACCTTTTGTTGAAATATCACAGAATGTATGGAAATCATGAGCAATTTCCTTTGCTGTAACCCAACAGTGTCGCTACACAAAACCTGGGAGGTGGCCTGATGTTTAAAACAAGAGAAAGGAGTAACATATGAGGGAAGGTAGATATGAGGGAAGGTAGATGACTCCAGCAACAGGGAAGAAGGGATGAAGATTAAAATTTGGAATTTCATTTTGTGATAGTCATTTTTCCTGAATTGTATTTCAAATGGTGCCTCTGTTAATTTTAAGAGGAACAACATAGAGGTTTGAGATGAAAGAGAGGATGATCAAAACACTTAAGATTCAATATGAATAGGAAAAGCTAGGTGAGAAAGAGGAAATACTCCCAGTAGGGGATAGACAAATGTGGAACAGGGGAAAGGAAGTCATTTAATAGTCAGATGGTGTCTACTGCAATTCCAAATCTGCTCAGTGGGTCTAGTCAGTAAGACAGAAACCACTGTAGGTCTTTCAAACAGAGGGCATTTAAAAGAGGGTGGTCATGACCGAAAATGATGGAAGACCTGAGAAGCCAGGGAATAGGAAGAAAACAGCGAAAAACTATAGTCACACTAGTGTTGAGGGAGAAACATGAAGAAGTGGACACCAGGATCTAGCATATGGAGCCTTCCAGAAGAAGCTGGAAGATGGCCAAGTGAAAGAAGGGATCATTGGTGAAAGAAGCTTTCTAAGGTCATTAGAATTCTAGATAAGATGCAATTACTCTAGCAGACACCATGGGAAGCAGAGAAAGAGAGGAATCTTGTGGTTTTCCCTCCTTCCCGGTCTTCAGTCTCTTGCCACTGCCTCACATTGGCAATCATACTTGGAATGCAAAAGGTGAGGCAGCCTAGGAAACCCAGCTCCATTTAAAGAAGTGCAAAGCTAAGACCAGCCTGTGGCATAGTTGATCAAGGCTGACCCTAAAAGATCATGGATCTCTGAGCCAATCCTGACTGGGGCAAATTTTACTCATTAACAGCTCATTAACATCTCATTAACAGCTTATTAGCAGCTCATTAACATCTGTGAGGCTTTGATTTGTCCTTCCTCCTCTTTCAGTCTTCTGAAAGTCAGCTCCAAACTCATTGTCTGTTCACCAAACTGTGGAATTCCATTGATCCACCAAAAATGTTTCAGCCATCCATAAAGACAACAGAGGCTCACCACAGGAGATCATCACTGCATTTTTCTGAGATCTTGACACTCTATGAAGCTCATTACTTCTCTCTGCCAAGGGACATGAGCAAGGCCTGAACCCTTAACCCTAAACCCTAGAACATGGATCCACCAAGATTGATCATCTGCTGCTTCAGTACAGCTGCCTATGAGAAGTCCTGGACCACCACTAATGAGCATCCTCTGGCTCTGTGTCCCCACCTGCCAGACTGGAGTCAGCAGTAAAATTTCCCAGCGGTTGCCCTGCCTTGAATTGTGGATTCACTGTGTGTGTGTGTGGGGGGGGGGGGCAACAGTATCGCTATATATTTTCCTGGGCTTGGACCACATCTGGTCTACCACGCAGTCACATTGAATTTTCCTTCTCTACCTTTCCCTCAGTAATTTGCCACCCACAGAAGGTGTTAATTAGTACAAAATAGTCAAAGGTGTATGAGAATGAAATAAAAATAAAACCAAATCTCCTCTGGAAACTTGACCTTTTGACCCTGGAAAGAATCCAAAGGGTGTTATTGAAATTTTCCAGAAGAGTGTTCTCTCTTCATTAAGACTGAGTGCCACTCTGAAAATTTTAATGTAAGGACAAATTGTAAATAATCCTCTCAGCACAGAAGATTGGGCTCTCTTTGAGGATTCAAATCTCTTGTCTTCAGAGCTAAATGAACAGGAGGAACAAACTGTACCAGATCCAAATTGATTCTGAGGACATGATCAGATTCCCATTCATTTTGCTTCTCCCTATGGCACTTCAAAGTGAAGTCCGGGAGAAGAAATGCTGCTTCTCCTGGCTGCATTAGTCACTGCAGGGTGGCCAGCATTCCAAGTCTGCAAACTGACTTCTGCCTCTTCATGTAAACTGTCACAGTACAACTAAGGAAACTAGATTGGAAGCCCATATACCAGCCACTTCTTCTAGCCAGCAATATCTTTTAACTTCTGCCAAGACTGTTTTTTTTTTTTCTAAAATAAAGTTGCTCAAGCTCCAAAAATAACATCTGTTGCTCAGAGTAACATTTTCAAACAACATAATAAACTATACTTCCAGAAAATATACAGTCTGTGTTTTCCTAAGGGCACTCACAGAGCGGATGATGTGAATTCTGGGCTCCCTCATTTTATGTACTCCCTGCCCTTGAGCAAATTATTTAGTTGCTGTTGAAGGTGGTAAGACGTGCCACATTCAATTACCTTCATTTGCAGCATGCAGTGACTGAAGTAGCTTTAAATAAAAGCCCTACCCAGATATCTCTGGCAGGCTTTTACTAGCAAAATGTATTTTTAAACAGGGGTCATGGTGCCCTGCAGTAGGTACCAGGAAGATTCAAAGGATATAAAAATTAATAATAGCTATAACACTCCAAGTGCAGTACAGTTTTAGATTTCCTAAAGCGTAACTGGGTTTCCAGGGATGACAAAACTTTCTAACTCTCACCTCCCAGTATTACTCTGCAACTTGTTAACCTTTATCCTCTCCATTTCTCCTGCCAACCTTTTAGAGAAGGAAGAGAAACAAATTATGGGGGTCCTTGGATCAAAGTCCTCTTCATGACTATAATGAGTTGCTCTGATCACTTTGCAGGTGGAGCTCATTATAGGAGGCTGATGGAGGATATATAGGTGGTGTGTAATCATTGTCACTACTGGGAACATGCAAAGCACTCATTTTTGTGTAAACAAAGTGAAGAAGGAATTAGCTCTATGAGAATCCATCATTTCTAAATTGAGAAGGAATGCCAAAGACATTTTTATTGTTATCTACTTCTTAAAAGCATGAGATGGGCCTGCTGCCTATCTGGACAAGGAGGCATGGTGGAGGTCATGAAGGAGAGTAGTGGCTGAGGGCAGGGGATCAAGGAGCCATGGATTGTAATTCTAGGGTGAATTGATAGGCTGAAAGATGTTGAAAATGAATAAACACTCTCTGGGCTTACAAGGAGAATTTTTAGAAATAAAATATCAGACAATCCAATTTATCCCATTCCACCTAATTCCTTGATCTTATGAAGGTATGTTGAGGAAAGGATGAGAAACATGAATTTCAGTATTGATCTCAGTTTAACTTTAGGACTTTCACAAGTGACTCAGCCTTTAGTTTCCTGATGATGACAATAATGATGATGATGCCGCTGTCACCCACCTTCCCTAATGAATGTTATTTAAAATACACAGTAAGTTAACATATACAAAATGACTTTATGAAAGATAAAATGCTTTGAAAGTATTTTTACTGTTATTGCTATTGTTCAGAATGTTGTAATCAACCACCACCCTGCCTGAGAAAGGGCTGGAACGACTGGCTTTTCAGAACCTTTCTAACCTAAGATTCTATTATAACAAGTACTCATGTTCTCATTCATCATCTAAGGTCAAAACACTAATGAAAATATAATTTCTTACAAGTAAGGCACATCTTATTAAGGAGATAATGCAAAGCAGCATTGGTGCAGAGGATTGATTTCCTTATCAAGTAAAGATCGATGAGGGTTTGTTTAACTTGGCTTTCCCAACTGAGTCTATCTGGGGTACTGGGCCTACCAGAATTTCTGAGTATAGACACAAGCTAGGTTGAATGTGACTCTGTGCTCCATTGTCCTGAGAGGAATTCAACCTTCCTGTTCATTCTATAGAGGGATTTAGGTTCTGTCTTAGAAAAATTCTGCCCCATCCCAACCCCATGCCTTTCTATTCTGGAGCAGAGGATCACAAAAGTTCAGTACCATTAGAATCCACTGAAGGGACTTGTGAGACTCAGATTGCTGGACTCTCCACCCCCAGAGTTTCTGATTCAGTAGGTATTGGGTGAGGCCTAAGATGCGGATGCTGCTTGTCTTGGGATCACATTCTGAGAATCAGTCTTCTGTAGGAGTTGTCGTGTTTTGTTATCTAAAATGATACTTTAAATATGTCACAAAACAAGCAGTCTTGTGAGTTGGTTCTGATGGAAGATGGGATAGGAGACAGTTTTAATATGTAGCAGGGCAGGTTTTAACTTTAAAGATAATCTATTTAAGCTGGGTGTGGTGGCACATGCCTGTAGTCCCAGCAGATCAGAGGCTGAGACAGGAGGATCACATGTTCAAGAACAGCCTCAGTAACTTAGCAAGGCTCTAAGCAAATAAACAAGACCCTGTCTCAAAATAGAAAAATAAATAAGGGCTGGAGATGTGGCTGAGTGGTTAAGCACCCCTGGGCTAATACCTAGTACCAAAATAATAATAATAATAATAATAATAATAATAATAATAATAATAATAATAATATCTATTATTTATATAAATCATATCTAAATAAAATATATTTTATAGATTTATTCCCCCCCTTCCCCTAGCCCTTTTTTTCAGTTTTTATTTTGAGACAGGGTCTTGCTAAATTGCTAAGGTTGGCTTTGAACTTATGATCCTCCTGCCCCAGCTTCCCAAGTTGCTGGTATATAGACCTGCACCACTGAACCTAGTATTAAAAGTAAATAAAATTTTTAATTTTTAATTGATTCTTGGTTCAAATCAAGGCAAAAGGCTATCACATTGGTAACATAGATTTATAGACTGTGCTTTGAAAGTTGAATAATAATTGGAAATTATACCCCTGAGAGAAAGTAAGGTCAACTTTACACCTCAGGTTTCCCTTTCATTATACCTACAAGTCTGGCTTATGGTAGTTGCTTTTCATCTAATTAACCAATTATTCTTTTAACCATTTGCTGTGGTACTTTGGTCTCCAAGCCTCCACTTTGATAGTATATTCCATTATAAAAGAAACGTGAACAATTTCTGGCTTCCTTAAAACAATTACATTTCCACAATTATGAGCTGTTCCTAAGTTCAATATCAATGATTTGGATGTATCCCTGAAGCTTCAATCAAGAGACTTGTCTATGCACCATTTAGCCCCTGCCATATGTGCTCACCCTATTAGCAATAGACAAACACCATAGCAATTGTGTACTGCTATGATAGTCTGAGGACTCAGGTTCCATCCCAGCTCTAAAACCTGTTGGTTCCAGAGACTTTCAGGAGCTCCTTGACTCCCCAGAGTTTTTTCATTTGCAAAATGGAGCCAATAATTTGTGTCTGGACTTTGTTAGTCAGAGGTTTGGTTTCTTAATGACCAACATAAAATGAGATAACATGAATGAGGGCTCTTTGGAAATTGCTAAGCCTTAGAAAATCAAGGCCTCCTTCTTGCTGTCATGATACAATATATTCCCTTTGGTGGATGTTTAGTTTTCTCTGGTCCATGTTCACAGACTATGCTTTCACTCTCGGGGAGTGTTTTCTCACTTTATGACAGATGAGAAATGATAACAGCTCCACGCCACCTCATTACCAGCACAACACTAGCATTTCTTCATTGCTGTGATAGGTAAGAAAGTCATTTCCAAGTGCACTCTGTAACTATGTACAGTTAATTTTTCCCCTAATGTGCAACTGAGGAAACAAAAATCCAGGTTCCTATTGTCTTCTTAAGTACCTAGTAAAGGACAGAACCCAGACTAGAGGCAGATCTTCTAAAAAGGTCCATTCTTTTTCTGTCTTGTAGGAAATGAAAGTTAAATAAATGAGCAGATAGTTATGAAGGAAGACAGATAGCCAACTATAATGTGTATGTTTCTGATACATTAAAGATATTTTTTTGGTATGAGAATAGTACTATTTTAATAACTTTTAAGAAAAAGTTGTAAATCAAAGGGATCCCAAAGTAAGGAAGAAAAACAAGAGAACTCTGCTTTGCTTTGTTGTTTCACCTCGTGACAGGTTCAATAAGAACCTATCAAGACAGATCTGTAGGGTTCCTTGTAGCTATACAAGGGTATGATGATTAATTTTATGCATTGAAATTAGCTAACTGGATCAAAGGGTTTACAGATATTTGGCTAAATACTATTCCTAGATTTGTCTGTGAAGGTGTTTCCAGGACAGATCCTCATTTGAATTGATAGACTGAGTAATGATGACCTCACCAATGCAGGTGCACCCTCCAATCCTTTGAGGGCCTGATTAGCCCAAAGGATGAAGAAGGCAGAAGCTTCTCCTTCTACCTGTTTGCTTAAGGTGGACATTGATCTTTTCCTGCTCTTGGTACTTTTGGTTCTGAGGCCTTCAGATTTATACTAGAATCTACAATCATCTTTGGAGCTTCCTGGGTTTCCACATTGCAAGTGGCACATCATGGGACTACTCAGCCTTCATAATTGTGTGAGCCAATTCCTATAAATATTACATATCTTATTGGTTTTGTTACTCTGGAGAACCCCAATTCAAGGGATACTTCTCTCAGATATCTACATCTTTTTTATTTTTATGAGTTTCTAGACAAGCAATCATGTGACACTAATTATTGGTCATTACTAAACTAATCTTCATAAAGATAAACCCACCCTCCAAACAGAGACAACAGGAAAGGTCATTATCAGAAGCCAAAACACCACATAAACAATGATACAAGGAAGGAACACATTATTCATTAAAGATGTCTCTGTTGTGTGTGTGTGTGTGTGTGTGTGTGTGTTTAAAATCCAGGGTCTATAATGCAGGGATTCAGGAGATCAGACGCTTAGACCCAACTTACAAAGTGTTTTGTATTTTTAATAATTATAAAACTCCACCAATTTCAAAGTCAGTGAGAAATACATATATGCAACTGGCACTTATAACTGAATTCAACTGCTTCAAGTGAGAATAACACAAGTTGTTATGGGACAATGGTTTATTTCCAGAGTCCTAAAAAGTTGATTTTACCAATTTTTGTCAGTGTTTTCATTGGTTTTTGGGACAGGCAATTTTCTACTTTGACAAAGGGGTGAAATTTTATTTAAATAAAATACTTTAAATTATCTGAAAATAAATATTGAGAGAGTAAATCTTAACATAAACTATGAAATTAAGTGATACTATGATATTGAGTGTTCATTGATGGTAACAAATGTCTTGCTGTGGAATAGAAAAGTGATGATGGGGAAGGCTTGGGGAGAGAGTAGGGTGTCAGGGGGCAGGATCCAAATGGTAGATGGGAATTTTAAAATTTTTGCTCAATTTAACTGTGACCTCAATTTACTCTAAAAACAACTTTGTTTTTTAAAAGGAAATATTATTTTTTAAAGCACACATTCTTTTTTTTTAAGTTGGAGGCTTCAGGATTGTTGCTATTTTCTGCATTTTATAAACATGCAGAGGCTAGTAGTTTTTAATTGCTAAGTCTAATTCATTGGTGTAGAGGCTAGCTTCTAGCTTAACTATTACATAAAGATTTGCAGCCTGAATGAACATCCTTGCAGAACATGTGATTGGCAGCTAAGCTAAAGGAAACCTGAGGAATTATGCAATATGAAGGAGATGCTCTGCTTTCCCATGCACTCTGCCTCCTTCCAACTCAAGCCCTCAAAATACAAAATTATCCTAAACAATCACTTTTAAAAGTCAAAATCACCTCCCTGAAAACCAAAGGAAGTAAAATTACAGTTCATGTAAACCAAATGTTATTACCTTCTCTTAGACTACATGACTGTGGGCATAAAATAAAGTTCTGCAGACAATTCAAGGAAGGTTTAGAAAATCCCAGCTTCCTACATAGGTTTTTATTCATCTCAGTTCTTATTTATTTAAGAATGTCTTAATTTCCTTTTTGATTTCAAAGTGTAGTTTTACTGGATGTTGGATTCTTGAATGACAGCCTTTTTCTTCTAGCATTTTGGATATGTCATCCCACTGCCTTCTGGACTCCGTGGCTTCTGTGGAGAAGTCAGTTTCAATCTTCTTAAGTATTCTTCATACCTAATGGATAATTTCTCTCTTGCTGATTTTGAATTCCCCTCTCTGTGTTTGTCTTTGAAAAATTTGACAGTGACACTTAACAGCTTGCTTAGGGCCTCAAGGGCAACCAGAGGTTCAAGATTAGAGCCCTTTCATGTCATTCCTGAGAATGTATCCAATCTTGCACACAAGTGCAGCCTTCTAGATCCTCAGGAACATGTCAGAGTTTTTTCAAAGCCTCTATGGTCATCTCATTTCCTTTATCTTCCTTTTAAATTTCTGACCTAGCTCTTGTTTGTCTCTGATGTTAAACAATTACCACTGATTGTTTTTGAAAAATGCCTGCAGAGAGGGCTTCACCTTTAGAAGGTGTTCTGAATCATATCAAATAACAAAGACCTTCAAAGGGCTTTTTCAGAGGCTGTGAGATAGGTCACATAGTGACAGGACTCTGCAGATGAAACTTTTGTGGAGTCCCAAACCCTATCTACCCTTCCAGCGCCTGTAACACTGCTGTTTTTCCCAGACGCCATGGTTGGAAAGCTGCTAGTTTTCAAAGCTAATGCAGAGCTAGAAAAACAGTGATAATAGAGGATTAAATTCAAATGTCACAAGCCCTGCATTTCTTCATGAGTTTCAGCAGTTTTTCCTGAATAAATACTTTTCAGGTTGTTATGGGACAATGGTTTATTTCCAGAGTCCTAAAAAGTTGATTTTTACAATTTTTGTCAGTGTTTTCATTGGTTTTTGGGAAGGGCAATTTTCTGCTTTTCCAGAAGTCCCCCACTACTATTATTTTTAAAGGGAAACTTGAAATTTAATTGAAACTTTCCATATATTATAAATTATTAATCTTTATTTCTATTTATTTAGATGATTGAACATTCTATTTTAAAATTCATTAATTTATGGCATGTGGCAGAAATATACATTTTCCTAATTTTTATCAAAATCTTTTTATCACATAGTTTCTAAAAAAATATTTTGATTGGCAAAGCCTATAAAGAAGCTAGAGACAAATGAAGCTAGAGACAAAATGAGAGACCGAAATTGGGATCTCTCTGGTTCTCTCTTTTCTTTTTTTTAATTAATTAATTTATTTTAATTAGGTATATATGATAGCAGAATGCATTTTGGTTCATTTTATACAACTGCAGCACAATTTTTCATCTCTCTGGTTGTACATAATGGAATGTCACACCATATGTGCAGTCATACATGTACCTAGGGTAATAATGTCCATCTCATCCCACCATCTTTCCTACAACCCACTCAGGACAGTAGAGGGCCCAAGAGAGTCTGATAATGACTAAGTCATGTGGATTTAACCCCAAAACCTTCTCCTCCCCTCCCTTCCCTTTGCCCAAAGTTCCTTCATTCCCCCAACCATATGGTTCTTTCTTTTCAACTTGTATGACCTATTAGATTGCTGCTTATAACTATGACATTACATGTTTCTATTTATGGCATTAAGTAGAAGTACAGAGAACATGGGAAAGGAGGATTGGATGTGCATATTTAGATTTTTCAATACTATAACCCTCCTTGTCTCTTTTATATAGCTTCTTTCCAAACAAATTGAAACCTTACCCTAGAAGACCAAAGTTTTACTCAGTTTTATTGTTGACTTGGAGCAGGAAAGGAGAAAGTAAGTGCTATAATGGAATACTTTAAGATTGGCCATTTTCACTTTGCAGTAGGGAGAACTTGATTCTATAATGAAATAATTTCAAGAGTATCTTTAAACTCTCTATAAATGGCTAACTACATTCTTCTTACTTATTTCTATCATTCTTCTAACTGAAAAATGTTACCTCTCATTCCACTTAAAATGGTATCACATTTCTTTGGGTCTCTGACTAAAAATATGAATATTGGGACCTTGGCATTAATGAATGGATTTGGATAATACCAGGCAAAATAAAGTTTTATAAATGATCAATACACAATCTAGGAAGGAGCCCAAGACAATATCTATCTTTTCCCCCTTCATTTGATAGACAAATTTTCGAATATTAGTTTTATTTCTTATCAACTGTGTGACCTAATGCAAATTACATATTATATTTGGGCCTAAATTTCCTTATTTGTAAAATGTAGATAATAAAGTATATTGTGAGGGCCAAATCAGTTGAATGACTACACTGAAAGGACAGCTTGACTCCTACAAACCTCCAAGACATTCTTCCAGGATGGAGGTACCGTCATATCCTCCAAGTTCCTCAGTTTACATAGAGATTCAATAAGGGGTCATTCCATTAGCATTTTGGAAAAAAATATGCTTTTCTGAACAGGTTCTTCTGATCAGATAGTAGTTGTCTTTTCTTCTAGAGTTATAATTATCTCTAAAAAAATCAAGCCAATTACTTTTACCTCAGTTATAAGGGGTGAGTGCCTAGAATAAAGGTTTCTTAAGTTACTAAGAGTTTGTGTTAGTCAGCTTTCTATTACTGTAACAAATGCCCAAGATAATCTACTTATAAAGATAAAATGTTGGTTCACAGTTTTAGAGGGTCTGTTCCATAATCAAGAGGAGCCATTGCTTTTTAGGTGGGGGTGCCAGATGGCAATGGTAGAGATCCTATGGCAGAGCAAAACTGCTCACCTCATGGTCAGGGAGTGGAAGAGAGAGAGAGGAAGGGAACAGGGTTGAGGGCAATGATCCCAATGACCCAAACACTTCCCACTAGGTCCCCCACTTAAAGTTTCCCCTGCCTCCCAATAGCTCTTCTCTGGGGACTAAGCACCTACCACATGGAACTTTGGGGGACATGTCAGCTCCAAACTAGAGCAAAGTTTCTGTTGACATTGTAACGTTATTTTCTCTAGCTGATGTGTTGCCTGGAACAAGATAGTCTTCCTATGCCCCAGTTAAACAAAGATTTTAACATCAGAAAGTAGATATAAAAGAAAGAAGGAAAGAAGAGAACAACAGAAAATATATGTTCATGGGTTGTGGGGAATGGGTGATACAAAAAAGTGTGTTTGCTTGTAGGGGGCTGGTGGTGAAGGGAGCCCCTTCTTAGCTATCTAAGCTAAATTCAGATTTTTCTCCTTATATAATGAGCTATGCCTTTTTTTGCAATCTCAAAAATGGTTCAGAACAACAATAAAAAAAGTGTCAAAAGCCAATAAAGTTTGAGTCCCAATACCAAAGAGTTTGTACTGCTTGTATCTGTTTAAATCGATGTGCAAAAATGCATTAAGGTCTTTGCCATCATTCATGGTTGAAGTCCAGGATGAGAATTCTCTACTTGATCGAAAGCAATCTCTTACCCCACAGAGCTTCAGTTAAATGTATAGATTTTGTGAAATTTGCACCCAAACTTTTTAAAGTATCTGGCTTATTCCCCTGAATGCATTATCTTCCATATGTAGATTACATCTTTCTCCACAAAATTGTTAGGAAACATTTGCTGGCTGCCATGTAACATCCAAAAATATCAAGGCATTAAGAGATGTGTGAGAAAATGCCTGCGGGTTTTTTTTTTTTTACTTCAATTGCCATCCCTGAAAGCCACAACAGAGTGATTCACTGCTTTTCATGGAGAAAATTACCAATCAACAAAGAAAGCAAAATGAGACAGTGAGGAATATAGTGTGGGCAGCTCCAGTTATAGTCATATGTTATCACAGCTTATCCACCACACAACAAGAGCTTCAAAAGATCACAGCTGGAAATTTCGAGAAGCACATGGAACAGGACTTCACAAGCTTAGAGCCAGACCACCAGAGTTAGGGACCCGACCAAGGCTGGAATGAGAGGCAGGTGGATTGAGTTTAGTAGTTTTGACAAGGAGGAGGAAAAAGAGACATATCAAATTCACTCATATGAATCTATTTTGGGAAAACTTAATGGAGGAAGATGAAAGAAGAAAAGTGAGATAGCAATGATTCTTTGCTATAAATTTAACTTTTTCTAACCTTAGAAAGCCAGAGAAGATAATGTAATAGTACCCTTTCAAACAGAGAAGAATATCACTTCACAGGCAACTGAGGGCTTGGAATTTTACTGCAAAGGACTGACATAATGAAGTGAAGAAAGACTGGAATTATAAAATCAAAAATAAAGACGTAGGTCTACTTCTAGTGTGAAATGAATCCATGAGGGACATCCACTATGAGTCCCAGGAGTCCCTGGACCATTCACACCCTCAGGAGCCTTCCCCAAACCACACCTTGTTGTCCCAGAACAAGGCTTGAGCTAATGCCAAAGGCCCTGGTGTGCAGAGGAGCCTTGTCTCTGCACAGGCCCAAGAGCAGAAAGCTTCCAGCAAGCAGTAGCTCTGAGAACTGTGGCAAGAATGTTCAACTGCAGAACTACCCCCGTGAGACAAACCCAATAAATCATCTGTAGGATCCTCAAATTTCAGGCACAGGCTGTGAGACTGAAGTCACACTGGCTAAAGTCAACAGGGACAGCCTAGAGCCCTTCTACCTGCTAGGAGCTACAGGATTCTGAGCCTTCATCTTTCCCTGCCACTACTCATAAAAAGAATCTCTGAGGTGGATCTGACAGTCTCACAGCTAATTCTGTGGGGATGTAGCTTCTTCCCCTCTGATGTGGTAAGAGCTAGAAGGAGCAGCTCCCAGCTTTGGGAGAAGAAAGCCGAGTTTTCTAATATTCCTTCTCCAAACGGGGAGGAAGACCACACAGTCAGGTTGCTTCTAGTTGTAAAGATATTTCATATGCTCTCAACCTCTATTCTTTTAACATGCACAGATGATTAATAGTGGCAATTCTATTGCATCCAGACATTCATTTTTCCAATTGTTTTTCTCCCCCTGGGATTGAAGAAGAAGAAACCAAACACAGACATCACATTGGTTTAAAAATGTGTTTTTGGTTCACCTCTGCAACTGAGACTCTAGTTTCATTTAAAGCTAGCATATAACATGGCAGTCCAACCAAAGCTTACAACCCACCCAGGACAGTAGAGGCCCCAAGAGAGTCTGATAATGACTAAGTCATGTGGATTTAACCCTGAAACCCGAGGCCAGCAAGCTTGGCTTTTCATCCTGAAAAATCTTAATAATCCAAACAATATGTTAAATACTATGCTACAGCACGTTTATGAAATTCCATATTCAATTCAAAAGCTAGTATGGGATTCATTCCCTTGTTGGTATTCACAGATATCCCATTTATCAAGATTGCTAACGGCTGGACTTTGCAGACTACATGAGTAAAGAATAAGCTATTGTAAGGAGATGGTGTATTGCTTTGGCAATTGGGGGTACTAGGCTTGAAATCCTGGCCCTTCTACTTATTGGTTGTGTAACCTTGGAGAAGATGCTTAAACTCCCTTTCCTTAATTTCTTCATCTCTAAGTGGGAAGAATGTTAGCTGTTTTATAGGACTATTATGAAAATTAATTAATATATGTAAATCATTTTGAACAACTCATGGATATCATGAAGCTCAATAAATGTGAGATTTTATTATTACCTACTCTTTACCCATAGAGGACAAAAGGAAATTACTAACCTCCTGGAGGTTGCTGTGCACATTTGTGTAAATGAGAAGAAAATAGAGAATGGAGAAGAGAAGGTGAGAAGAGATGTCACACATACTTCCAGATAGCTTTGCTATATAGAGAGTAAACCCTGGGAGAGTGGCATTATGACCACTAGTAGAAGCCATCTGGAAATTCATTTTCTCTCTGTTATATTTTGGAAAATTAAATAGCAGTTCATGAGCAATGTAAGGAAAAGAAAACAAGTAGCAGATGAATTTTTGCTCTGGATTGAAGTCCCCTTTAAAACTCAGGTTGAAATTTCATTGCCACTGTGACAGTATCAGGAGGGGGGACTTTAAAAAAATTGTTCTCATTAGTTATACATGATAGTAAAATCTATTTTGATATATTACAGATATATGGAGTATAACTTCTCATTCTTCTGCTTGTACATGATGTAGAATTACATTGGTCATGTAATCATATATGCACATAGGATAGTAATGTCCAATTCATTCTACTAACTTTCCTATTCCCATTCCTCCTTCCTTCCCTTCATTCTCCTTTGTTTAATCCAAAGTAGTTCTATTCTTCCCTACCCTTCCCCCACTTATTGTGAGTTAGCATCCACATATCAGAGAAAACACCACCATTGTTTCTCACTTCCCAGACTCCAGAAGCATAAGCCAAATAATTTCTACTGTCTATAATTTACCCAGTCTGTCTTATTCTGCAACAGCAGGAGATAACAGATTAAGACAAGTTTGAGAAAGATCTCTGGGTTTCTTACTAAAAGAATTCTCCATCCTCACTAAGTAACTCCTTGTATGTCTTCACCATAAAGAGATCAGGGACAACTGTTGATTAAGAAGAGTTTCAGAAGTTAAAAATCATCAAATATTATAACATTACATCATGAAGTACATGTATTATTTCTTCTCATCTGAAACCATTACAGATATCTAGCATTCTGGGAAAAGATGAGCCAATTGCTACTGCAGTTGCAATTGCTAAATTGCAAAGCATGAGCTTTCTACACATTCATGTGGATTCCACAGTGACATCAACATCCCATAACATAAACTGTCCATCTCTGCATTCTGACTTAAACAATAGTATTCTTTCACTTCCTGATGGCCTCAAAACACTTATCAGATATTAATTAGAGATTCCTACCCAAACATAAAGGCAGGATGGAAGATATTTGAGAGGTAAGGCCTGAATTGTGATGAATCCTCAAACTATAATAATAATAGCAACTCATTATCATATCATCTTTAATGGTTTAGAAAATATCTTCTTCTTTTTTTTTAAGGTACTGGAAATTAAACCCACAGGTGCTCTACCACTGAGCCACATCTCCAGCATTTTTATTTTTTATTATAAGACAGGTGCTTAGGGCCTCGCTAAGTGGCTGAGGCTGGCTTTGAACTCCAGATCCTTCTGTCTTAGCCTCCCCAGCTGCTGAGATTACAGGCGTGCAGCACTATGCTCAGCAGAAAATATCTTCTTATGCATGCTATAATTTAAATTTTAACACAAACCTGTGAGATAAGCAAAACATACAAAGCAGCAGAGTATTAAAATTAATCAATTTAGTTTAACATTTGAAAAAGTAAATGCCACGTTAAGATAATTTTGAATATAAACTTAAAACTTTGTATCATCTTACTATAACACATATATATACACACATGTATTGCTGAAAAATAGTCTTTATGTATGGCAGCCCCAAACATAGGCGTTTCTCTCAATTTTTAGTGAAAGAAAATCAATGAAATCAATGAATCCATGAAATATGGTATTCAATTCAAACTTCTCATTTAGGTATACAATTTCTAAAGCAGGAAGAATATTTCCCCAGATGTTATGTAAAGTTTTATGCCTACAGCAGTTTATTTTATAATCTGTCATTCTGAGATGTCAGAAAAAAATAAGAAGCTATTAGTATATTTCCTCCTCTTTAAACTACCAGCCTTGGGCTAGGGATGTGACTCAGTGGTAAAGTGCTTGCCTAGCATGCACAAAGCCTTGGGTTCAGTCCCCAGCACTGCAAAAATTAGTAAGTAACCAGCCTTGTATTATCTTAGAAAAATGATTGCACTATAGATCTCAACTCCAGAAAAACACAGCTGTAATACAGGCCCATGAATAGTGTGGAAAGCAAAGGGTCTTCCTGATTCACTCTGAACTCACTTGTTTCAGGGCTAATCTGCCATGAACCCGATGGGAATAATGCCCAGGCTTGTCAGAACTATATATCTCTTTACCTTCTATGAAGAGTAGAATAAGGAACCTGTAAGCAAATACTTGATATCTCTGTTCATCCATTTTTTTTATTTGTAGGAAGACAAAGAAAGACCTTTCTAAAATAAAATATGTGATGTGAATTTATGAAAACCCATCCTAAACCATGATCATTCCTCCAGGTCCTGCAGACTATTGACACTCCACTCCCAAGTCAGAATGCCATGGTAAGCACGAATGGGAGAAGGAAAGAGATGCATCGCTTAATTCTCTGAAAACCATTTCCTCATCCACCCCACTAGTCTCCAAAAGGGTACAAGGAGATAGCCACACTTCTGCTTCTATTCATTTGAGTCTCATCCTTTTGAAGTCCCTACATTCTTTATTCTTAATAATTTGAATAAATTAGAACAGTAGTGACAAGTCATAATTCTGAATGCACCTAGTTCAAACAGGAAGGGAAGATGTTTCTTTGGATATGAGACTATTTTTGCAGGGAAGATCTTTATATTCCAATAGATGTCTTTTGCTTCTCTAAATTAGCTTGCTTCTTGAAAAAAAGAAAATGTCTAATAAAAAATTTTTTTAGAGTACATGTAATAATATCTGAAATTATTTAATCCAGTAAACTATTTTCCATACATGCTATGAAAGCATTTATCAGGAATGCAGAGATCTCAATCATTATTTTAATCTGTAAACCTGGGAACACAGTGCATTTGAACTGATGGATTTAATAGCATCTAATGACAGCAAATCATAATGACAGAGGGTGTGTCATAGAAGCAGTGAGAGACAAATTTTGAAAAATGCATATTGCCAAGTCAGTTTGTAGGCGACTATGTGATTTTTCCCTGTACTTCTTAAGAAGGCCAATCCTCAGGAGTTCTTTCAGAATTTGAGCTGAAAGAGGTCTTCTAGATCATATAATTGGAAATACCACAAGAGTGGGAGCAGACATATAGAAGGACATTCTGTTTTATGGTAATTTTATTTTCCTTTCACCTATTATAACACTGATGGAAACTGACAGAAAAGTAGCTCCAGTAATTTGCCAAACAGATTAGGCACTGCACAAATTTGATTCCCCCAGTATTTAAGCAGGCAAGGTCTCAGGGGAGAGTACATGCCCACAATTTTTCCCCCTATGGCTATGTTTATATAATGTTTGTTCCTCCCAAACACTTAACATGATCCTGCAGTTGCATGGTTTCCATAAATTGAACCCAAATTCTGCCAAATTTAAACAACTGGAATATAGAGCACAAAATATTTAGTTTCTTTCCTTATGAGATATGGTCTACATTCTTGAAATATTGCCCTTGAACAACCCAAAACTCAAGTACATTTCTTAAAAAGGGCCACCATGGGCCAGGATGTAATTCTGTGATCTTGACCCAAAACTCAAGTACACTTCTTAAAAAAGACCAGCATGCGCCAGGATATAATTCTGTGATCTTGACCTTGATAATCTATGGCTATTATCTCTCCATGTGGAGAAATGTGTCTCACCTTTTTTATAGGAAGAGCAAAGGTTTATGGTTTAAGGTAATTCTCTTTGATTAATTTTCCCTCTACACAATCTGGCCCTGGAGGATTTGGCTGCAGGCTGACCCGGCCTATACAAGTTTATACTTTCTAGAGAAATAAGTTCTAATATACTCTTTCCAGATAAGCTGCTACAATTCCAGAAGTTGAGCTAAATGAGGGAGGATTTACTCTTGGTGACTTGATTATGAGTATAAAGGTGACTAATAGATATAATAAAATTATTTATGTTGATCTTTTTAGTAGAAAGTAAGATTTATGTAGTGACTTCTAAGAACTGTCAATTGCATCACAGTTGTGTTCTTACAACTCTGCCGTAGGTGTTAGTTGTTCCCATTTTAAAGGAGATAAAACCATCTCAAAGTTAAGCAGTTAGAGCAAGATCATAGATCTACATAGTTTGAGAGTACATTGATCCCATTTTTTTTCTTTTACTCCACACAAAGTTTCCTTCAATGCATTGTTTCTAGTTATTTAATGACTTTGGTAAAATGCCCATTTAGGATATTGTGTGGATCATAGCAGAGTCATAATGATTTACAATAAGGGGTTATGTGAACCCTTCGCCTCATGCCCCTGCTTGAGTACAAAACCTGTTATGGCACGTGACCAATAGGACATGGCACAGGTATGGATGCCACTCCCATGATCACCGTATGTTACGTGAGCCAGAAATGAGGGAGTTTCCCTAGCTGGCTTTGAAGGAGTAAGCGGCCTCTTTGTGATATGGCCCGTGGCAAGAAGCTGTGGCATCTCTGGGAGTTGAAGGAGGACCCTGGCTGATAGTCAGGAAGAAAATGGGGACTTTGGGCATAAAGCTGGAAAAAAAAAAGTCATCAAAACCCTAATGGAGCTTGGAAGCAGATATTTTGCCCTAGTTAAGCCCCTAGGGGAGAACGTACCCCACCCAATACTTGACTGAGACCCTCAACAGAGAACCCACCTAAGACGAGTCCAGACTAGACATCTGGCCCTGGAAAACTTCAAGGTAACGAATAGGTATTATGTCAAGTCACTACATTTGCAGTAATTTATTATGCAGCAATAGACAATCAATATAAATAGCATCTATCTTATAATGTATGGGTCTTAGGCACACAGAGTACAAGGCACTGTGTTAAACATCTGTGAAGAGAAAAGAGTTAAACTGCTTCCTCTGTGCTAATGCACTCCTGAGCCATGAGCAGTCACCTGCTTAATGATATTCATCAGTGCCAATCTATAGGGAACATCCTTTCCACCCCCTCAAGGAACACTGCTGAAAGATGAGCTCTTGAAAGTTTCCCCATAAGGTATGCAAATGTTCCAGAAGCAGTCAGCAGCATTGGTCTTGCGTGTTTCAACCTGAATCCATAGGTTCTGAAGTTTGGTTAAAAATGAGTATTCCTTCAGTTTGGCAGGATGGAGTTAAGAATGGTCCTCTACGTTATTCATTCTACTTTTTCACATCCCCATCTTCAAATTATCTTGATATACATAGATTCTTCCCTTTATAAGAGTGCTGTGTAGTTCTACATTGACATCAACAAGCAAGTTCAGAACAGCAGTTTTGGGGAATGCAAAACTGTGTCCGCACAAGGTATCAGATCACCTCTATGCTTTGATGGGGTAGCAAGACCCCAGAATGGTCAATTGCTAGAAATACAGGCCCCATCACTCTATTTCCTCCCTGAAACTACCTTTTCTGCCACAGTAGTTTTGGAGTTATCTTACCACTCTAAGAACATAATATATTTGTTTGACAGCAAAGATGAGCTTACAAGAAAAATAGTAATAACAAAGACTCATTCCCTGAAGCAACAAATCAGCTGCTCCTGTCTGTTTTGAAGACTTGTAGGACTGATTAATTCAGTATTTAGGAAACACTATGATTTGCTCTCATTCTTTAGCAATGGTAAGGGAGTTGGATAATGATTGAAAGGTTCAGTTAGGTAATTAAAGCAGACGTTTAGGTCTTACTGTGGCAAGGACCTAAGCTAAATTCTGTCTGGACAATGGCTCTCCATTTTGGCTTCTTCCTCAAATCACTAGGGAAACTTGAGCAATGCTAATACCTGAAGTTTGGTTAAAAATGGTACAAGTAATGGACATTAGAGAATGGCCTGAAATACTGAGATGCTTTTAAATCTTCAGGCAATTTAAGGATGTACAAATGGGTTGACAGTCAAAGGGTAAGAAAGGTTCCCAGGAAACCTGCAATTCAGTTCGGTTCAGTGAATTAAATTTTGAATCCTCAAAAACAAAAACAAAAAAAATAAAAATAAGAAAGAAAGAAAAGAAAGAAAGAAAAGAAAAATCAAAATACTTCTCTTTTAAAGATTAATACATTTGATTAGTCTTCTAAGCTTCACTTCTCAGTCTTTGCAGGACTAGTTCTCAAAGTTCTTCTCTCACTTCTGACTCCTGATAGTAACTCAGATGTGTATGGTATATATATATACACACACACACATATATGTGTGTGTGTGTATATATATATTTTACTTATCCTCACATACTATGTAATACATACATACACATATAAATAGTGTGTGAGAGAGAAAGTAAGATATGAAAAGAACTCATTAGTTCATTCACTAGAGAAATATTTATTGACTACTTGGTTCCATGTACTATGCAGGGTATTGGAATATGAAACAGAAGGATTTCATTCCTACCCTTACTAACCAGATGGTAACAGATGGACTTTAACCCCAGCATACATTTTACCCTTTTCAAGGCAGGCACCAGTGTGGGAAGAAAGTTACTAAAAGAGGGCTGAGGTCTGATTGTGTGACTTGAAGAATGATCCACAGGTAGAAACTGAGCTTAGCCATGAAGGATAAACAGGACTTTGCTAACAAATCAGTCAAGGGGATTCTTGTGGTTAGAATGAAAAATGTGTGCAAAATTATGGAAGCGTGACTGAGAATACGAACACTGGATCATCTACTGTGAAGGCGTGGACATTGAGGGAGTGTGCAGCAGAGGTGAGGAGCATAAAAGCCATCACACTCCACCATATGCCTCTTTTTTGGTTTTGGCACTGGAGATTGTACTTAGGGGCACTTTATCACCAAGCTACACCCAAAGGCCTTTTCATTCTATTTTAAAATTTGGGGACAGGGTCTTGCTAAATTGCTGAGGCTGGCCTCAAACTTGCTATCTTCCTGCCCAGCCTCCTGATTCACTGGGATGACAGGCATGAGTCATCACACCTAGGCACAAGGACTCCTTTAATAAAATGATGTCACTTGGCAGGTACCAACTAATAACTCTGCAATAACTTGTCCCCTAGTGGGAACCCTCAGACTTTTCTCATCATCATTTTCTGCTTTAGTTTTACAAGACCAATGTTCTGTCTCCATAGAAATCATCCCTCACATCAGTCTTGGGTGTGGACGACACATCAAGGTTTTTGAAAACTCTTATAATTGCAATATGCACTCAAAGCTGAGAACTAATAGATGAAGGTTGCAAAAATGGGTGGGAAGGCTCCTTAGGGAGCGTGCAGTTCAATTCAGAGCACAGTGACCATGTGGTCTCAGAATCCTTCCTCCCCTAGACCTAGCAGAGATGCTACCACATGCCATCAGATGGAGAAATCCCATTTAGTGTCAATAAACCTCTCCTACCTGCATGGAAGGAGTGGTGTCATCTTTGAACAGCAATTGGTATCTGAAGGGAAATTTTTACTCTGGGTAAAAATAATACTTTTGAACTACCTTCCTGTAGTATCAGGTTATAGGCTTTGTTGATTAAGAAATGACGAGTATGTTGACAACATCAAGAAATGAAACATCTGTTCCTCTTACTTATCATTTATAGCAATTTATGCCATCTGGATGTTTTCTGGACCATGCACTCAAGCAAAGATTAACCTTAGTGAGGTGGAAAAAGAAAAGAGAAACATATATTCAATTCTAATGTTTTAAATCTTTTTCCTTACTCAGAAGAGATTAGGAATAAAATAAAAATCGTTGATAAATTATTATCTGATAAATCATTTAGAGAACGTGGATTTGAATCAGAGATGAGGAAGAATAATATGAGAAGAAAAAGAGGTAGGAGGAGGTGAAAACAGAGAAAAGGAAGAGAGGAAGAAGGAAAATAGGAGGAGGAAGAGGAAAAGAAGAAAACTCCTTAATTCAGAAGAAAAAAATAAAACAGAAGAAACATCGGAGGCATCTTCTTCACAGCCATATGGAATATATAACAAAGAACAGGCCCTGCTATTAATGAAAATAAGCTGCCAAAGTACAGGACCATGAAGAAAATAACAAAGCATTTAATTATACAGTGACAGTTGTGGTGCTGGGGATTTCCCAGAGATTAATGGAGCAGCTGGGAAGAGTCGATGGCCCTGGGGACAGCCAAAATGATCCCAGTCAATGAATAATACTTAGGAAAAGCTTCTTGTTAACTTCACCATTAAGCAGAAAATGGAGGAGAACTTGGGTGTCTTCCTCTTATTCTTCCCATCAGAAAAAAATTAGCACAGGGAAAAGCTTGGTTTCAATTAAGACTCCTACAGAGATAATTAGGACTTTTAATCTTGAATAAAACCTTTCTACTACCCCAGCTAAACTAGGAATTATGACCAAGATAATTTTTGAGGGGGTTGGAAGGAAAGAGTAGATAATAAAAAATTGACCTTTGAGGGGTGGCAGAACCAGCTCCCTAGTCAACAAGTAGGATCAAGGTACAGTGATGAATACTGAGTAAAAGATGCCACTCTCATCAGCCAGCAAAGCTTATGATGTGCCTGAGATTAACTGCAGCACCTCCCCAACCACATGCTGACTGTCTTGCTGCAGACTTCATGCCTGGCTGGACTGGAAGCCAGCACGATCTTCAGGCCCAAGGTCTTAACATTAGTGCTAATTTGTTTTCCCTCCAAGGACCGTCCACAACATTGTTAACCGAAGTTTAATACTGACAGGTACAAATGTAAATTAAGGTCATACATATTTGCTGCCTTTTCTTCTTCATTTGGCCATTTTTATCAGCAAAGCCAAGTGCTCGGAGACCTTTATTGAGTTGTAATAGGTGAATTATATTGAAGAGAATCTTTATCATAATTTTATAAGATTACATATTACTCTCTTCTGCATCATCAGGAAATGAACAAATAGCTGTTATATAAGAACTGAGAGAATTTCTTCTCATCAGAGTAAATAAGAAAAGAGGATACTAAATTGTTTTATATAAAGTTCTAAAACTAGAATGATCCCTAGGCAGGCAGTACTCTTATTTTAAGGGTTAGAAAAGATATACAGTGAGATGGCTTGTCTTCCCAAAGTCACAAAACTAATTAGTGATAACGTCAAGACCCCAACTTCTGTTTACTGTTCCCATCCAGAACCAGGTCCATGTATTTCTACCCATGTTTTCTTTTTCTCACATGGCTAGCTTCTATGCCTCTTTGGTGAAGGGATATTTATCTTTCATGCTCTCACAGAATCAGCTTCTGACAAAGAATAAGAAAGCACATCCTGCCCAAAGACCCAAGCTTGGGTAACCACTGTTACTTAGAGAAGGTCACCGTGTCTCTAGGATACAGTCAGGGAGTTACACAAACACACACAGATTTCTAATCTATTAGCATTCTTCTTTGATCATCATGCATGAAGAAATGTCCAGAGAGGAAGCAGAATAAAGTACAGGATGAAAAAGAATGATACATGGAATCAGTTCTTGCTCTACCATTGACTCCTACTCTGGGCATATCCTTTATCTTCTCTGAACTTTGACTTTACCTAGAAATGAAGACATATTTTACATAATTAATGTGAACATAATTTAAATGAAAAAAAATCTAAGTGTATTTAGGACACAGTGTATGTTTATACCAAAAGCATATTAATATCGTATTTAGCATATAATGCTGCTTAGTAGTATGAGTTTATTTGCTCCTCCTCAAAAAGCCATCCCTTAGAGATATTCTGATTGAAAAAAGGAGAATCTACTGTCCTTTCAATAGCTTTCTGTTCTCCACTGATAGTTAAGGAATGACCCAGACCTCATGTCCTCCCATAGTAAGGAGAGATCAGATCCCTTGGTTTCTTTACACCAGTGTCCAGAAAAAGCAAGGAATCCCATATTGCCCATCCTCTGCATAAGTCCAGTAGAACCGTCTGTGATGATGGAAAAGTTTTATATCTGCACTGTCCTACATGAATTATTACACTAACCTCCTAAGCAATGTATCGGTTTCTACGTGTTTTTAATCTCTCTCATATAAGCCCACACCATATTGAATTTTTAGCACAGAAATTAGAGTGATGGCTGTAAAATGTGAGTCACTCTTTAAAATATTCCAACGGCTTTCCAGCTTATTGTAGTAGGAGTCAAAAGTATTTGCAGTGACCTATATAGATCTATATGATTTCAACACTCAAGAAGAAATCATGACATTTTCCCCTTTTTCCATTCTGCTCCACTTCATCCTGCTAAACTGGCCTTCCTCCTGGCACACACTTTGCACTTGCTGTTTCCTTTGCATGGAATACTCTTGGCCCATATAGCCACATGATTTGCTCTCTTCAGACCTTTCCTTAAATTCAGTCTTCTCACTGAAAAATTTTCTGACTATACTGGTTAAAATTGTAACCCTTAGTACTCTGTTTCTATTCCCAACTTTTTTTTTCTATTATAGCTATCCTATCAGACACATTATGCATTATAAGTATTAATTTTCTTATTATGTCTCTACCTTTAGGAAGCAAATTCCACTTATTACAATTATTTTGTCATCATATTCCCAGAATTTCAAACAGAGACTGACAATAATAGATAGAATAAGTGGTAAGTAAACACTCGTTGAATAAATGGTTATATAACTGGAGGATTATAAAGACTGATCTTCTGGGAAAAGAATTTATACAATTTTTAGTAAAAGTGAGAACCAAGGAGTAAAGAGTTTGGTGAATCTGTCCTCAAAAAGTCATGAAAAAGCCAAAGGCAGAGCCTCCTAATTATCACCTATGTCAGCAAGGGGTCAAACCAAGCAGCTTGAAATTAAAAACCCTGCATTATTTCTTAGATTCTGTACAAATGCTATTTTCATAATCAACTCTCTATTACCTAGTACTAATTAAAAGTATCATTTTTCTTAGTAACACTACAGTAGCAAAAAGTTGAGGTCTCATATAAAGACTGACTTAACAATGGAAGTAAAGAGGGGTTCAAAGAAACAGAAGAACTGAAGTAGACAAAAAGGCTGAAACAGAACCCTAAAGCACCTTAGGTCCACAGGCTATGGCACGTATGAGAGTATGGGAGCCAGCTCGGATCTATGATGGGTCCTTAGGCTTTACACAGTGGGAAGCACCTTTGAGGTGCTCCAGCATTTGAAAGCAAATGTTGTTTGTAATAGGTTACATATATATCATAGTTCTAGGTTTGTCCAAAGATGGTAAAGCTGTTCCTTAATTTGTAAGTCAACCCAGCTCTGAGAAATAAAGCCAAAGAGAGAATTTCAGTATTGGGAATATCCAGGTTAAGTGCTGAAAACCTAAAAGATAGGTAAAAAGAAGGGCCCTGGTTTCAGACCATGATGATGGTCAGAGGTAAACATGGGAAATAGCAAAGAGTGAAGAACAGAGGTATGTGGAACAAGTGGATTCATTCTCTTGTCACAAACTTAGTGGCTCCAAACAGCACCTTTCATTATCTCACAGTTCCTATGAGTGAGGAAATTTGCTCAGAGCATTGCAGGATTTGGGTGGAACTGGGGTCTCATCAGAGACTTGACATGGGAAGATCTATTTCCAAACTTCTTCAGGTTGTCGGTAGCATTCAGTTCCGTGAGGTTGTTCTATTCTTGGGCTGGCTGTCAGCTCCTAGGGTTTGCCCACCATTCCTTACCACATAGCCCTCTCAGGGGATGGTAATTTACTTCCTCAGAGAGAAAGAGAGGTCTCACTTCCATCTGCTAGACAGCCTTATATAATGTGACTTAATTATAGACATGGCATCCCATCACCCTTGTTATTTTCTATTGGTTAGAAGCAAATTACACATTGTGCCTGAACTCAAGGAGAGGGGACCTGACTCCTTAGGGGCCATGTTAGGGTGTGTCTGTCACACCCATATAAGCATCACCACAGATATTTAGACAATTATGTATCAGTGAGAGGCCACTGCTGTCCCAGAGAGCATGGGGGCATGCATAGAATAAAATGACTAACAGATTCCAGATGGGGAAGTGAATATTCTAAATGTTCTTCATCATTCTCGTTGCATCAAGCATTAGCTTCTGTGGATTAGATCTTCCTGAGACTTCTCAAATCTGTCCCTTTTCTCTTTAAAGCACTTGCCAAAGTGTCCAGGCTATGTCATCCCTTGCTGAAATTGCTGGAACAGTGATTGCTCTCCCCATACACTGTCCCTGTCCCATTCCCCCCATATAATCTATTTCTCGTAAGGGGAGAAGAAGTCAGAGATTATTTTACCAAAATATAAAACTGATAACATCAAACCCTGATTCAAGCCCTTTACACTTATGTTGCCTATTACACTTATGTTGTCACAAACTTCTTAACATAATCTAGTCTCTGCTCATCTTTCCAGCTTCAGCTCTCTCCATCCTCCCATTGAACTTCACGATCCAGCCAAGTTAACTATTTGTTCTTTTTCCAGAAGTCCAATGTTTTTTCTAGCTTCTACTCCTACTGTGTTGTTGTTGTTTTTTTCTTCCTGAAATACATTCCTATCCCTGATCTCCTCTCCATAAATCCCAGCTTTGCTAATTCATGCTCATTTTCAGCTCTGTAATCTCTGACTGCCCTCTAAATTCCTGGCAGGCTAAGTTAAGTGTTGCTTCTGTGTTTTCCCATAGGTTCATGTCATTCCCTTATCCTGGCATTTATGGACCTGTCAGGACCTGCTTGACTTGTTAGCTGCTAAATTCATGAGGCTAACATGGTGATTGACCCAGTGACTGCTGAGTTGCTGTTGAGCAAACAAATGCCAAGTTTTATTGAAAGCAGCTATCTTGACACTGACCTAAAGGTGCCTTACACTCATTTATTTTTTAGTGTTGAAAGATAGATTAAAAAAATATGTTCTATCCAATATATTTTATTTTGAGACAATTTTAGACTGACAAAAGATCTGTAAAATTAGTTCTAAGAGTTCCATATACCCTTCACCCCAGATACACATAATGTTAACATCTCATGTAGCCATAGTGTAATTATCAAAACTAAGAAATTAACATTGATATAATACTATTAAACAAACTGCAGATCTTATTTGGGTCCACCAATAATGTCATTTTGTTATTGTTGTTGTCATTTTTGTTTTACTGTTTTGCTTTGTTTTCTTCCAGGATCTGATCTAGAATCCCATGTTGTATTTCATCATCCTGTTTCCTTGGTCTCCTCCAATCTCTTTTCAGTTCTCAGTCTTTCCTTGTTTTTAATGACCTTGACACTTTAAGAGTCCCAAGCAGCCTTTTTTCAGAATGCTCTTTACTTTGGGTGTATCTGATGGTAACACATGATTAGATGGAAGTGGCACATGGGAAAGACTGTCACAAAGGTGGTGTGCTCCTCTCATGGCATCACATCCTCCGGCCCATAAGCCTCTTCCAAGTGATAGCAGCTGTTAGTTTTGCTTAACATGGTATCTTCCCAATTAATAAGTGTTTCTTTAAAGGGAGATACTTTGGGGCTATGCCAGTATCCTGTTTCTGCTTAAATTTCACCCACCAAATTCGTTGATGGTCGACTGCAGCAACTATGACTCTGGTGTTCTACCATTCTATTTCCTGCATTCATTCTATATTTAGTAATTTGAATTGTTTTCAAATGAAGACATATTATTTCTTTCCCCTTTCTTACTTTGTTCAGTTGCTATTTATTCATATGAGATATCTATTTCCTTCTGTGGGTTATAACCAATATTCTTGACTTTGTATTGTTCTTTGTTCAGATTGTTCCAACACTGGCCTTTGGGAGTTCTTATAGGTTGATACACATGCTTCCATTCTCTTTTTCTCACATGACACTTTCTGACACCAAAAGATGCTCCACCTCTTGAAACGAACACTTCTCCAAGGAACCCGAGTTCCTTTTATTAGAGAATTTATACTTGCCTCTCTGAATATTGTGGGAAAAAATGTCACAAACTCTGCACCATTCCATGCTCCCCACAGTGGAGGCCCCTTTTCCATTTTCTTCAAAGAAAAACAAACCTAAAATGATGATTTTAGGAATGTACGTGGGTCATGACATGACCATTTAATACAGCAGAAAGAGTGCTGAACTTTGAGTTGAGAAATGCTCCTGATCACGTGGCATTGTGACTCTTAAGTCTAATTTGGAAAGAAAAGGTATCATAAGTAAGATAAATTGTAAATAGAATTGCAATTGAGAAAAAACAGCCTAAAACCACTTTGGCTATCATTTACTCTATGTTCTCCTATTTCTGGATTTCAATGGCAGTAAATAATTCTGGTTATTATTACCTTATAAAAAGAAGTGAATCTGTGAAAAGAAGTTTGGTTTCTTTTCCTTTTCCTCTCTACTTTCCCACTCCTCCCCACAAAAGGATTTGAACCTGAAATCTCACTTTGCCTACAAGAGGGGGAAAATGTAAGAACATTTACAAGAATAATCAAAACAATGACTCACAAACTCTGTGCAAAGATTTAGGATTATTTTCCTGTTTTGAAAACCTTCAGGGGATTATGCTAAATCCTATGCTAAAGGGTGGAAAGGAGACCTTGTGCAGCTGGAGTTTGCATGTTTGTATGGCACACATTCATGGGATGTAGGCTGGACTCTAAATAACAAACATGGACTTCCTTCAACAACACATTCCAGGCCTTGCTGTTGGGCCAAGGCAAAGACATTAAAGAATGATCATAAATGATCATTTGGAAGTCACTAGAAACTGATCTCTTGAAACACTTTTTTCCTACCATTTCACATATTGTCTGCTGCTCCCCATTCTCAAAATATATATATTCTCCTCTTAGAACATGTGCTTTTAAATATCAGTTTTATGAAATTGAATGTTTTAATTGAAACAACAACAAAAAAGTTAGAAGCAATCCGACTCTCCTGAACTTAGCATTCAGTGCACTCTCTACTGTGAATGCTACTATTTTACTAGCATTCCATTATCTCAAATTCATGCATTGTATATATAGCCTTGGTGTTGTTTAAAAGCCTGGAGCCCATCTCTTCCAAGAATGCTTAACATGATGTCCAGTTCTTAGTTGCCAAGAAAATACTTCTATTTTCTTTGTCGGTTAAGAGCAGTTCTGTTGACAGCAGCAGGATCTCATGCTGTGTCCATTTTTCACCCTCTGGTTGCTGCAGGATGTTGAACTGATTGTGTCTGACCACTGAGAACTTGATGAAATCCACAGAGAAATTCTTCCTGGGGATGTCATGTTTTCTAGGTGCTATTTCCACAACCATCTCAATATCCCCTCTTTCTGCAAAATCAATTTGCAGTTAGCTTATATCAAGGGTTCACCCCATATCCATCAGCAATTGAGAGTTTTGTTTCGTTAATATCTGCATATATTATCTTCCAACATACATCATATGGAAAGGTTTAATCTATTACTCAGAAAGTTAAAGACCCTGTCAAATTAATGCTTGCAAAGTGGCTTGGAAAAATCCCTTGTGAATATCAGTAAAGTCATGGCTAATTAAATAACTGCTGACATGAGAAGATTCTGATTAGCCACCTAGAGATGATGGTAGAGTTGAGATTTCCACAATGCCTCCAGGAGTGTTGCTTTGGGTAAGGTCCAACATGGCTAAGGTGCCAAAATAAAATGAGGAGCAAACTCTGTAGGATCATCCTACCTCTCTTTGCCCCTTATGTACAGTGCAGCTGCTCAGAATGCATAGGGTGCCTGATTAGGAAATAGAGAGTGGGAGCAACAGAGAGAGGCCATTGTTAATCCATCTATTGTGCCCACTCATTTTCTTCCTAAGTAGGTGGCCTTTACCTCACTCCATGAATGACTATATATCCTGGTTCTATAAGCTGTCATGGAAAATTTCCACTTACTTCTTAATACACAGCAAGGTTGGCTGTTTTTTTTTCTTTTTTCTTCTTCCGTGTTCATTCCATTAATTACCAAACCCATCAGAATTTATTTGTGTATATAAACTGAACAGAGGTCAAAAGAAAATCAGTACAGGAAGGTGGGAAGGAATCAGTATTAGCTGTCATATGGCACAAAACCAATACTAGCAGATACCTAGAAGTTGCTTCACTCAATACCTTCATTGCTAATATGTCATCCTGCTCCCCAGAAGCCTCATGTATCAGTTCCCACACTATTTTCCTGTTTCCAATTCATGGTTTAAATCAATTTTGCCAACAACTTAAAGTGAAGAGCCACTCCATCGGATGGCTCTGTGTACCTTGAGATACTTTACAAGCTACACGGACAAGCATGTGAAAAGAACAAAACAATCCACCTGTTACAGTCCACAGGTTGCACATATGCCCCATCCAACACAGCCCCCGAAAACCGATGACCATTGACCACCTGAAGAATATATTCCAAAGACTTCCTTCTCTACTTTGGGCCACTTACAAGTTGAGAACAGGATTGTATCCTTCCATAAGTTAGCATGATTTAGGCTTATCTAGCCAAGAATTTGCTGAAAAGTATTTATTTTTAAGTGCAATGAGAAAGCAGCCCAGTAATAGAGATATATAGGACTGAAAACCCTGCCCAGTCCCATGGAATGAAGTGGTTGCAGCACTTTTATTTATATAAAAAGATGAAAAGCACAGCTTTTCCTTCTGCCCAGGCACAGCTTTTCTGACTGAAGAGATGACCCTGGTTTCCTAAACTGAGATAATTAACATTGTCAGCTTATTACAAGGCTGGCATAAACATGCTAGAAAATGACACCTTGTCTTAATCATTCTTTGCCCCTGAGGAAGTATTTCTCAAACACATGCAACCTGGGCTGGGGCTTCATACTAGGAACAGTGGTCAAGTTCAAAGCCCTGGTGTGAAGGTCAACAAGGTCTTCTGCTCCGAAGATTGAACCTTGCACAAAAATATGCTCAGCCAACTCAAGTAAACACAAAAGCAAGAAGGAAACTGTTAGTGATTGGGGAATATTCAATTAACATTAAAAACAGAACCCATGCCACCTCTCTGGGATGAGAAGTCATTTTAAAAGACCTTTGGAAGTAGTAATGATTCCTGAATCACTGTCAGCAATTCATTTAAAACTGGGTATTTTATACATAATTATACTGGAATGGAAAGGCTATTCTTAAGTATTCATAGCATAGCTTATATTTTATAAATACTGTCTAATCCTTCTTAATTGCCACCACTGAAACAAAATAGCCCTAGGCAGGAATGAGAGGGGAGAAAAGCCAGGAACAAGAGAAGGTTCTGATCATAAAATAAGCAAACCTTCTGATGGTTGGCATCTCAAGGGAACACAGGTCTATTCAGTCACAGATGCAGGGGCATCTATCCTGTGCATAATAATAGCTAACAGTGACTGAGCATTTATTAGGTGTGAGGCACTGTTCTCAAGTATTTTCATGGATTATTCCACTTAGTACTTAAAATAACAACTTGAGGCAGGCTTTTACTCTTCAAATATTTATTGAGCACCTACAACATGTCAAACACTAATCTGGAGTTTTTGCATAGATCAAAACACACACACACACACACACACACACACACGTACACGTCTCCCTTCATAATTCATGTGTTCTAGTACAGCCAGGAAGCAGTGGAGCCAGGATTTGCATCCAAGAAGTCTGGCTACTGGACTGTAAAATTATTATAATTATGGTATCATAAAATGCAGCCTCTTTTGGAAACCAGTGAGAATATCATAAATCACAGTTCAACGTGCAACTAGTGGGAGACATTTGTGTTCTCTGACTGATATTACTGAATGGCTGAGATTGAGCTTTTCTCAACTGGAAAAGTCTGAGCAGGGCCTGAAACAGGAAAGAACTGGCATTTGGCGTAAGCACACCTGGGTTTGGATTCTGGCTCTGCCAGAGTTTTCACTGATAAATCCACACAGTTTAAATCACCTTCAGTGACCTCTTCTCTCATGTGCACAGCTGTCACAGCATCCTTTTTTTAACCAACAGATTAAATGGCAGGACTCAGCTCTAATCAAGCTGTGCCTCACTCTAGTGACAGCTCAATGTGATCCCCTAAATTTTGGAAATTAACTATAACTCCAGGATGTTGGTTCCATTTGGTGAGCCCCAAGTCTGCTTGGGATTCCAAAGGCTAATTTGAACCTCAGGGTAAGGAGTGTGTACAGATCCAGACACCTTATTCTGTATAAAATATATCCATTCTCTGTAGTATCTTCCCATACTAATTTAGACATAAGTGTGAAATCAAAGCTTTTGGGAGCCATGCTCAGTTCTCATGCATAAGAATCTAAGTTATCACAAACTATAAAAAAATACAAATTTACCCTCTTGCCTTTCTGTGGGTGAGAATTCTAATGTAGGTCTTAAGGATCTCTCTGGACATGCTAGGACAGGGCTAATTTCCCTGTCTCCTTCAGCTTCCAAAGCACATCTACATTTCTTGGTGAATGGTCCTCAAATCTTGTAATGTTACCTGTCTCATCATTCCTCCTTATCACACCACCCACAGTGTAGCTGTTTTGAAGTATTTCAGTTGCTGTTGTTTCTAGAGTTTATACATTGTATCAAATATTATATTCTAGACTAGTGTTTGCCATGTGCAGAGGGAAAAGCTAAACATAAGACTAAATAATAATTTTTTTATTATCTCAAAACTTTCTACACATTTAAAGTCTTGAAAACATTACAATTCACAGATGGTTTAGGTTCTGATTTTCTGGAGTAGCAATTTAAGTCAAAACACATACACACACATTCATCATATAACAGTAGAGATCTGAAAATCATAATTTAAACTAGTAGCTAGTTTAGTATCATTAGGACCTGGGTAGTTCAATTTTATTGATACCTGTGTTAATGTACCTTTTTAAAAATAGCATTCCAAGATTAAAATGAACTTGATATTTCTTGACAATCCCTTTGTTTTATTTAGTGTGTCTGCATTTGCTAAAATAAAACCCTTTACCTATTTAAAAAAAAAAGGTTTTTAGTGATGTGATTTTGGTTCATTCAAACTAATGTATTTTAGAAACAAAACATACTAATAGTAGAAATGATATTATAACAAGAGACAGGTCTATTAATAATCTTGGCTGATCCAAGAGACAAAGGTGTTTGGTAAAATGTAATGAATATTCTGTAGATGACAAATAAGACAAAAATATGGACTTGTTGCAAACTATGGTAATGCTACATTATGTAGAGACAACTTTTAAAATCTTGTTTCATGATGCTTTCAATAAAACACATTTACAATAGCTTATGTTGTCTCAATGATGGTTAATTTGAGGGCTTTCTTAATTTGCACTGAAGAAAACTTCTATTCTTCTGAATCTGAAAAAGATGATCCAAGAAAATGATGTAATAGAGTTTCTACTTTGCCATCAAAGCTGTGCATGTTGGGGCAGGGGTTGTGGCTCAGTGGTAGAGTGCTTGCCCAGCATGCTTGAGGCACTGAGTTTGATCCTCAGCACCACATAAATGTAAAATAAAGATATTGTGTCCACTTAAAACTAAAAAATAAATATATTTTTTAAAATGCTGTGTATGTCAATCATTCATTTTAAAAAAAGACATCATACTGTAATTTTGAATAACCAATAATAGAATCAAAAAATTATCAGTAACAATAAATGACAGTGGCCCCTTGCTTTTATAAGAAGCATCATGGTTTTAACAAAATTTACTGACCTACAAACCTCCAGCAATAATTAATCATGAATTATTCATAGAAGATAAAAGATCTCCAGTTATCTGATGGGATCCAATCCTAACCAATCTGCCTTCATAACATGTTTGAAGACTTCTGGCATTTTACCCTGTGTAGGAGCTTGATTTTTCCATCTATTTGGTTCACAAGAACATCTTGTATTTCAGAGAAAAGAAAAAAAAAAATCACCCTTCTATTGTGATGAATAATGAAGAAGTTTTTTGCAATCCAATATTTTTAACACATGTCATCATTTTAAAATGTTGACTTAACCATATATTTTCCTTAAGGTTGAAATGTTGGGAGTTTTGTGCTTTCAAAAGCTTCTGAGTTTTGCTTCTGGGGCTCTTCCAGGTCAATTTTTAATATATCCTCCCTTTCCAGTAAGGATACTTAACACACTGCACATTTTTTACTTATTAAAAGTTGTACTTTTTCGTCTTTACAATTTCCATCCTCCTCCCTTAACACCTCTTTCACATACTGCTGGGCCATGAGAACCAAATAAGAGGTTTCAGCATGAAATCATAGGCAGAATTTGGAATAGGAATACTATTTTTAAAACTGAGTTGAATAAAAATTTAAGACTGTAAGATCTTTTGGTAGTTTAATTACAGTTTCTTCTGGTCAGGTTCCTCATTTTTCTCTAGCAATGTTCAAGTGAAGTAAAGAATTTTCATAGATACTGTTTAATCTAAATGAGTGTTCCTCAGAGAAAGAGGGAGGCAGAGAGGAAGAACACATTCGTTGATCCCCTACAGTTATGCATTTTAAAAGAAATTTTTAGAATACTGGGGATGAAAGCAGACACTAGAGCCAAATTTCCTGAGTTTGAATCCTAACTCTGCCAAAATCCCATCACTACCTTATGATCCTGGGCATGTTCCTAACTCAACCTACTCATGGGCAGAGAAGGGATAAAAATAGGATGAAGGCCTGGAGTGTTGTGGAAGTTCACGGCTATAAAGTCCTATAAAGAAGTGGTTTGCTGATAGTAAATGATATCCAAACATTACCTCATTATTATATTTGTTAATTAATACTATATCTCAGTGTGGTTTGGGTCCACAACAGCCCTTACAAACAAATGCTATTTTCATTTGGCATTTTACCTAAGAAGGGAAGAGGGTTCACTAAAGTTAACTGACCAGTTGATCATGGCCTGATTCCAAACCCCTGCTCCTGCCACTGAGGGAGGTAGAGATTGAAGAGCTGACCCCACAAAACTTTGAAGGGGCCTTTCCTGTGACAGAGTCAACAAGTCTCACAAAGTTCTCTACCTCTCTAAACACCACTTACTTCCTTTCCCTTCTTTTTATCATTTTTTTGTTCCTTTGCCTTTTCTTATGTAACTTTGTTAAAGTATAATTTATATACAAAAATTACATTTGATTTTTACAACTAAATACACTTAATATTTACAATTAGATAAGTTTGGACATAGGCATATGCCAGTGATTTCATCGCTACAATTAGGGTATCAATCCCCTCCAAAAGCTTCCTTGTGTCTCTTTGCTCACTGTCTCTCTTTCTCTCTCTCTCTTTGAATTAAAGATGAAAAGTTGTAAAAATCTCTCATTCGGCTGAAAACAAACTATTACTAGCTGATTTTTAATCATAAGCCATACAGTCCCCCAAAACACTGTGGTATGAGGACAAGGACAATTTTACATGGTGCTTTGGAGTTCCTCTATAAACATCTGCATTTTATTGGGCTTACAGTAGAGGTTATGGAGGAGAGGGCAGAAGACTTGGGAACGTAATAGGATTTTCATAAATATTTATAAATTGATAAATGGGAGACATAAAAAATTATGAGTTATATTTTGGGCTCAAGAATTTAAATGTACTATGTTCCTGAATTCACCTCTTCTGGAATACTGATAAAAAATAGATTCAAGATATAAAATATTGGGATGGAAAAAAGTTCCAGGCATTGGAAGAGATAAGCATTGTTCCTATTACCATGTGTAGCTGAGTTTTCCTTTAAAACATTTAACTTAACACGTGTTGCCAAATGACTAGAAAGCTGGCTTAGCTGTTAGGTTCAGTGGTGATTTATGGGGCTCTAAATGCAAAAAGAAGTCAGTTGCTTTTCAGACAAATAAATATTTGCCATTTTTACTCTAATATTTTTTTATTTTGGCTTTACCTATTATGTTACTGTCCAATGGCACAAAACAAAAGAGAACTTTTAAAAATATTTTTAAACAACAGGAAACGCATCATTGAGAAAAAGACATTATCTTTCACCTAAAACAGCGGAAATCCATGAACTTTTCTCAACACTGTAGTTCCTTCTACTCAACTATTACATAAGTTTTATAAACATTACTTATCATAGAGCAATTTAAAATATTTTTTTCCAAATATTGAGAAAAGAACAACTCTGTTACTTTTAGTTCTACATAAGACTTAACTCTATGGAGTATGCTGTTAATAAACTCAAGGTTATGGGTTCAATTTCTAGGTGGTCTGCTTAGCTTCTGTCAGTACAAAATTTGGTACATATTGAGTATCCCTTATCTGAAATGCTTAAGTCTAGAAGTGTTTCAGGTTTATAATTTCTCAGATTTTGTATAGACTTTATCAGTTTAGCCTCCCTAGTCTGAAAAATCTAAAATCTGAAGTGTTCCCAAATTGGAAACAATTTGAGCATCTTTATCAGCACTTAAAAAGTTTGAAATTTCAGAGCATTTCAGATTCAGATTTTCAGAGTAGGTGTGGTTACCCTGTATTCTAGTCAGACTACATGTTTTATTTCCAGCCACTTACCACTGCAGATCAGCCCAACCCACTCCACTACTGCCAAACAGCTCAGAGAATCATCTTAAATTCAAAGTTCAGAATGTCACAGATGTTGTGGTGGACACTTAAAAAAATAGTATTTACCCTACTATGATGTAAATGAGAAGTCCTAATTTTAAGGAAATAAAAAAAGCCTCACATTTAATCTGCCCCACAGAGTAATTTTCGACACACTTTGTCTACTCCCACCCTATAAAGTTAACACCACAGAGCAGAGTGTGTGTCTCTTTTATTTATCACTTTATCATCTGTACCTTCAACAGTACCTGATAGTGTCTATCACACACAACTCATAAACATATGTGATACTTTTTTTTGAAGTTGGAGCTTTTTTTTTTTTTTTTTTTTTTGCAAATGGAAATTGAATACTTAGCAAACAATTAAATAATGTAAGGATTCCTAAAGTGTGGGCCATAGACTGGCACAGCATCACCCAGGGAACCATTAGAAACATGAATGCTCTGGCCCCACTACAGACCTACAAAATTTGGTACATATTGAGTATCCCTTATCTGAAATGCTTGGGTCTAGAAGTTTTTACTGAGTCAGTACCCCTGGAAGTAGTGTTCTGAAACACAGAGCCTAACAAACCCTCCAGATGATTGTGAGGCATGGCAAAGTTTCATTGATTGCTATAACCCAATAAAGAAAACTAGCCCACACTCTGCTCTAATTTGTAGTACCAGGTCTGAATCCATGAATGCATGCATCCATTTCAGAATGGATGAAAGTATAAATACAGCTCTTGGAATAAATATCTGGAAAATGAATTTCTGTATAGAAAAGATATTTGAGCCAACAATGTTTGAAAACTGTAAAAAAATTATGTAGCAATGTACCTTGAGTTGTAAGAAAAACGTGTAACACAGAAACAAGAGATATAAAAGAAAATAAAAAATAATAGATTATTACTGTGAGACTTCCTTCCATATCATTTTTTATGGTATGTGTCCTAAACAGAAGTTATTTAATAAACATAGGAATAATGTGGCATGGTGTTTATGTCCCTACACCAAGACTCAAAGACCTATGCTTTTTTTTTAAACCATCTAAGCTATAAGTTATTTTAAAAAATGACATAATGTAACTGGGACTTCTCATTTTAATGAGTCAAGTAATATGAAAGTAGAAAATTCTATGATTTAAGAGCATCAAAGTTCTATAATGTTCCAAAGTGAACAAACTTTCAGATGTCAGAAAGCAGGGAGGGGCAAAACATATGTGGATCCAACAGGCTCCTGACAGGCCAGAAGAACTGATTAAATCTAACAAAACAATATTTAAGAGGATGAAAATAAACTTCTACACCTGGGTTAAATACTCACACCCTGTTTAGGTATAGGTTTGGGAATATTTGGCTCAGCAATAGCATATATTAAGAAACCAAAAAAAGACATACCAAAACAAAACAGCAAGCCCAAAAGCCTTCATTTGCAATGAACTCTCTCCATGGGCGAGCATCTTATCCCCTGTCACCCTGAAAGCAGCAGTGACCTTAGGATGCCTTAGCAGCAGTGTCTAGAAGCCAAATCACAGCTATGCTCTGGTCTGTTCTGAGTGAACCACCTCTGCAATGACTGTGTTCCATTCCTGGCCCCACATTTCATGGAGTGCATGGTGGAGTATATCAGGGAGAAGAATGCTGTCACTAGAAACCAGGATCTCTTTGCAGAAAATGAAGTAACTATTTGTCCCTAGACTAGGAAGAAAGAACTCAGGCCTGAGTGAAGGCATGCTAGTTATCTCCAAGTACGTGAGGGGCTGTATAAGAAGAGCGATTTATCATGTGTATGTGACTCTAAACTATGAAAGTTAATGTCCATGAGGAGAAGCTACAAAGCCTTTGGTTCCAAAGAAGTTAAAGCAACCAACAGGAAGAGTTTTTGTAATAGTTTCATGTGTTAATTTGGCTGGGCTATAGTATGCATGCATTCAACACTAATGTAGGCGATAATATGAAGTAATTTGTAGATGTAGTTGTAGATAATACCACCCACATTATCCAGAGTAAAGGAGATTACTCAGGATAATGTGGGTGGGCCCCATTTAATTTTCTGGAAGGCCTTAAGTGCAAAAAAGTCATCACTGACAACACATCTGGTACTTCCAGAGGCTTTTGCCATGCATTAGTTGTTCACTGATTACTGGATTTCTTATAAAACATAACATCAGGTTTTACAGGGTTCTTAGAAAATTCCAATGGTCATCTCATTCCTGACAGAAAATGTTTAAAAGGAAGTGGAAAAGAACTGCATGATACAAAATGAAAATATTTAGTATAAAAGTTGCAATAGCTTTGCACAGTCATAAACTAGGATTCTAACCCTGGCTCTAGCACCGGCCATCAAGGTGATCAATCCAAGGCTCTCTATAATAGGTGTCTCTCATACATATGCATATAAGTTTTGCATATCTGTTTATTCATGCAGAAATTACCTATTTCAGACTGCTTTGCCTTTACAATATTTTTAATGGGGTGAAAGAAGCTATGGTTGTTTTTCTGAAACTGCATCAATTTTCAAAGGCAGCTATGGCAACAGACATGTATTTGCACTGGAATTTTGGCTTCAAGGCCAGTACCACCTTGAAATTTGGCTGATTTCCCCAAACCTGTAAGTTGGAGAAATATCAGGAATAAAAAGGGAAATTACAGAGATGATTTAAAATTTATTTCATTCCCCTTAATGTTAGTTCTTGTCAGTTGCCTAGAAAAAAAGTCAAGATCAAAGTGGAACCACTATTCTTTGAAAATATAAACAAAATTGATAAACCCCTAGACAAACCAACAAAAGAAAAGACAGAGAAAACCCAAATTGCTAAAATTTGCAATGAAAAAGGAAATATCACCATGGATACCAATGAAATACAGAAGATAATCAAAAGCTACTTTAAAAATCTATAATCCAATAAAACAGAAAATCTTGAGGACATCAACAAATTTCTAGAGACATATGAACTATCCAAATTGAATCAAGAGAACAGAAATTTAAACAAATCAATTTCAAATTCAAATCAATTTCTAATAGTGTCTTCAATTTCATTTAAATGAAATTGAAGACACTATTAGAAGCCTACCAACAAAGAAAAGCTAAAGATCAGATGGATTCTCAGTCGAGCTCTACAAGACCTTTCAAAGAAGAACTTTCACAAATATTCCATGAAATAGAAAAGGAAGGAACCCTTTCGAACTCATTCTATGAAGCTAGCATCACTCTGATACCAAAACCAGACAATGATTCACCAAGGAAAAATAAGTTCAGACCAATATCCCTGTTGAACATTGATGCAAAAATTCTCAATAAAATACTGGCAAATCACATACAGAAGTATATTAAGTAAATACAGAATAATGGCATGGGCAAATAGGGATATTTGCACCATAATCAAGTGGGGTTCATCCCAGGGATGCAAGATTGGTTCAACATATGGAAATCAATAAACATAATTCACCACATCAGTAGACTTAAAGATAAGAATCACATGATTATCTCAATAGATGCAGAAAAAGCATTTGACAAAATCCAGCACCCCTACATGTTCAAAACAACAGAAAAACTAGAGAATAATAGGAACATACCTTAACATTGTAAAAGCTGTATATGCTAAACCCAAGGCCAACATCATTCTAAATGGAGAAAAACTGAAAACATTTCCTCTAAAAACTGGAACAAGACAGGGATGCCCTCTTTCACCACTCCTATTCAACATAGTTCTCAAAACCCTAGCCAGAACAATTAGACAAAAGAAAGAAATTAAAGGGATATGAATAGGAAAAAAAGCTCAAAATATTCCTATTTTCCCATGCCATGATTCTATATTTAGAAGACCCAAAAGACTCTACTAGAAAGTCCTAGAACTCATAAATGAATTCAGCAAAGTAGCATGGTTTAAAACCAATACCAATAAATCAACTATATTTCTATATACCAAGGTAATATCAACTGAAAGAGAAATGAGAAAAACCATCCCCTTTACATAAGCCTCAAAGAAAATAAAACATTTGGGAATCAATCTAACAAAAGAGGTGAAAGACCTCTACAATGAGAACTACAGAAAGAAATTGAAGAAGACCTCAGAAAATAGAAATATCTCCCATGTTCTTGGATAGGCAGAGTCAATATTATCAAAATTGCCATTCTACCAAAAGCACTCTACAGATTTAATGCAGTTCCTATAAAGATCCCAATGACATTCTTCACATAAATAGGAAAAGCAATCATGAAATTCATTTGGAAAAACAAGAGGCCCATAATAGCCAAAACAATCCTTAGCACACAAAGTGATACAGGAGGCATCACAGTACCAGATCTTGAGTTATACTACAGAGCTATAGTAACAAAAACAGCATGGTATTGGCACAAAACATACATGAAGTCCAATGGAACAGAATAGAAGACTGAGAGACACACCCACATAAATACAGTTATCTCATCCTAGACAAAGGTGCCATGAATATACATTGGAGAAAAGATAGCCCCTTCAACAAATGGTGCTGGGAAAGCTGGAAATCCATATTTAATAGAATAAAACTGAACCCCTATTTCAATCCGCACAAAACTCAACTCTAAGTGAATCAAGGACCTAGGTATTAGATCAAAGACCCTGCACTTACTAGAAGAAAAAGCAGGCTCAGCTTTACAACATGTCATCTTAGGAACCAAATTCCATAATAAGACTCCTAAAGGGTAAGAAATAAAATAAAGATTCAATAAATGGAATGGTATCAAACTGAAAAGCATCTTCACAGCAAAGGAAACAATCAAGAATGTGTACAGAGATCCTACAGACTTAGAGAAAAATCTTTACCACCAGTACCTCAAATAAGGCAGTAATCTCCAGGGTATACAAAGAACTCAAAAAACTTAACACCAGAAAAAATAAATAACCCAATCAATAATGGGCAAAGGAATTGAACAAATACTTCACAGAAGATGGTACATGAGTGGTCAAAAAACATGAAAAAATGTTCAACATGTCTAGCAATTAGAGAAATGCAATTACAGTGAGATTCCATCTCACTCCAGTCAGAATATAAGTAAAAATAAATGTTGGTGAGGATGTGGGGGAAAAAAGTACTCTCATACATTGTTGATGGGACTGCAAATTGGTGCAACCACTATGGAAAGTATGAAGATTTTTCAGAAAACTAAGAATGGAACTACCATTTGACCTAGCTAAGCCCACTAATCTGTCTATACCCAAAGGGCTTAAAAACAGTGATGCAGCCACATCCATTTGTATAGAAGCCCAACTCACAATAGCCAAGCTATGGAAACAACCTAGGTGTCCTTCAACGGACAAATGGATAAAGAAAATGTGGTATATATACACAGTGGAATATTATTCAGCCATAAAGAAAAAAAATGAAATTATGGCATTTGCCAGTGAATGGATGATACTGGAGAATATCATGCTAAGTGAAATAAGCCAATCCCCAAAAGCCAAAAGCTGAATGTTCTCTCTGATTCATGGATGCTAACCCACAACAAGGGAGAGTAGGGAGGGGAAGAATAGAAGTCCATTAGATTAGACAAATGGAAACGAAGGGAAGGGAGTGGGGAAAGGAATAGGAGAGACAGTAGAATTAATTAGTCATAACTCTCATAGCCTTGTATTTGTATACATGACCAGGGCACTCCACATCATGTACAATCACAAGAGTGGGAACCTAAATAGAATAAGTTATATTCTAGGTATGTATATTCTACTGTCATGTATAACTGAAAATAAAAAATTGGAATCAATAGATGCAGGATATTTAACTACAGAAATAATGTTTTAATGAATAAATTAGTCATCAAATACAAATAAATGACCATCAAATTTTAATAATATATTAAAACTGAAAAAGCAAAGATAGAAATATATCCTTTTGACTTTGAAAAATTATTCTTGGTTTTGTTTCATTTTGTTCTCCAGTATTATTTCTTCCATATATTTTTCTTTTTATTTGTTTTTAATTTTTCCTTTTCGTACCAGCCTCCCACCCTTCCCCCCATCATAACATTTTGGTTTGTTCATTTGTTTGCAGGGCTGGGGAGTGAACCCAGAGCCTTGTGCATGCCTGGCCGCTGCTCCACCACTGAACCACATCCCCAAGCCCCATCAGAACATTTTTAAAGTATTTATTTATTTATTTATTTATTTTCAATTAAGATAGTGATTTTTTTTCCAGGGCTGGGGATTGAACCCAAGGTCTCACACATGCTAGGAAAGTACTCTACCATCATACTATACCCCCAGCCAACTGTGACATTTCTTAACAGAAAAGCTTTAACTGAGAATTGGTTATTGACAATCTAAAAGTATTTAACTTGTCACCAATGAACAACTAATTTTAATTTCACTTCATCTCTTTTCTTTTCCCAGTCCTCTTAACCTCAATTCCTCATCTCTGCTTTTCTTGCTGGACATGCAAGAAAAATCCACAATAATGGATAAATTACTTAGAGGTCTGTTTTTAACACATATCCATAGGCATCTGCAATTTGAAAATGTCATTTTATTGCCCTTAGGGTGGACAAAACAAATAGCAATTATCTCATCTGGGCCATTTGCTTCTTCTTGGTTTTCCATGTGCAGGTAAAGAAAGATAAATTTTAGGAAACCAAAGTAACCATATTGCCTTATTTTATGACAACAAAAAGACAATTTTTTTTCTAGTCTCAGCAAAACATCCCAAGCATAGTTGCCCTCCTTTGCTCCAATCCTTTAAAAACTAACTATTCCTGTAACCAACAACTTCACAAGGAATCAATGGACCTTATTTCTGGCAATCCTTTGATTTAAAAAACCAACTAGGAAAAACTTCTTCACATGGACACACACACACACACACACACACACACACACATTTCCAGGGGCTAGGACACTTGACTAACATTTTTAAAAATTACCATTAAGATTATATAATCTTACATCTATACCATGACACAACCAAAGTGGCTATCACTGGAAAAATAAAGAAAACATGCACGCGCGCACATACACATGCACACACACACTCATACACACACACACACACACACAAACACATACCAGAATGCTACTCAGCTTTATGAAAAACAGGAAATTTTATGATTTGCAACAATACAGATGAACTAGCAGACTTTAACTAAGGAAATAAGCCAGGCACAAAGAGACAAATACCATATGATCTCACTTATATGAGGAATCTACAAAAGCCAAATTCATAGAAGTAGACAGTAGAATAATGTTTACCAGAGTGGGGGATGGGAGTGGATGGGGCAAGGGAAGGCTTTGGTCAAAGGATAGGAAGTCTCAAACAGGAGGAATAAGTTCTGACGAGCTATTGCACATCCTGGTGACTTTAATTGATTTATTGTTAACTTATTAATAAGTTAATGTATTACAGATCTCAAGATATCTAAAGGAAGATTTCACATGTCCTAATTACAAAGAAATGACAAATATTTAAGGTTATGGATATGTTAATTAGCCTGATCTGATCATTTGATGATGAACATAATGATTATTTGTCAAAAAATGAAAACTTCAAAAGCCATAATTGATGGTAAAGAAAAAGAGATTATATAATCTTAGAAAATAATGTCCTCAAACTTGACGAGATGATTGGGACCTGGAGAGGTCAAAACAGGTCTAAGGTGCTCATCAGTTTTCTGGTCTCCATCTTGAGCACACGTAAATCCTGCCCATTTTATTCACTGGGCAGGAAGCAATTGCTTTTATATTCAAACAATATTATGGATTAATATTAAATTTGGCATATGTTTTACATAAATAATAAAATTCAAAAAATAATCACATGATTATGAGACGTTTACATCCCCAAAGCTCTCTGGATCGTTCTCTTCTATTATAAATACTTTGAAAGCACCACTTAAGAAGCATTGTACTGCACCATAAAGTCTAAAGGAGGGGAAAGAACTGGGGTAGAACTACTTAAGTTTTAAAACATAAAAAATTATTATATAAGAAACCTGACTTCGCCAAATACTATTGATATTTCTGGGTTTGATTTAATATATATGCGATCTCATAAATATATCTGTCATGAAGTACACATATATTATAACAGGTTTTTTGGTACTTATTGGGAAATTCACATTTAAAATCAGAATTGAGGCTGTCTTATTTGAAAATAAATTGAAAAAAACTTAATTTTTTTATATAATTGAGAGTGAGGGGAACAGCAGGCAAGAATAAGAAAATGGTCCAAAAAATTGAGGAAAAATTAAACTACTTCTCTTCATGCCAAGGGAAAAATATATCACAAGTTTGTTTTATTGGGCACCCAATTTATAGTCCAGCAATCTGAGTGTATGAACTTGAGCTTTCATGGGTGAGTGCATCAATTAGTTTTTGAATTAGAGGATAGCATTACTCAATTAACTTTGAGACTAGCCCTTTCAAGAAACATATTTTTGCAATGGCACACGAAATTTCAATTCTAAAATGAGAATGTCAACTGTGAAACTAAATTTAAAATTTCAGTTGTTTTTTTCTATCAGGCCTTCCTACACTTACTACAGACTTGAATAGTATGAATACAGGAAGCACTTAAATAAAAAAAAAAATGTGTGCATTCCAGATTTATTGGCAAGTCTTATCGCTTTAATTACTTGGAGCCTGTCAAAATACAGGCTGATGCACATAAGTAAGCCTGCATGCCACATTATCAGAGCTTTGCCCTCAGTCAGTGAAGGTCAGTGTTTACCTTGTGGGGTAGAAGAAGATGAAAACCCTGTCCTACACTAGGCAGCACCCCCACGGTGCTCACTATACTGCCCCTCAGCCAGCAAGCTCATTTGAAGATGGAACTGCAAGGTGAAATTAGACAGAAGGAAGATCTGAACATTTATAATAGACCATGTAAATACCGCCACACACATATTATACACATGCACACCCCTCACATGTTTTATCACTCCTCCTTAGTGGTTAGCACCTTAGTAAATTTTGCCTCTGCTGACACTTCTATGGTCAACCTGTCAACCAAAAAGTTCTGCTTAATGTTAAATTCTGTTTTAAACAGAGAGGGCCCATCTATCACATGGCTTAGGAAGTCAGCTAATACATACCAGAAGCACTTTCCAATTTAAGGGTGTTAATTTATTGATGACACTAACATATTTCTGGCTATTTTTCCAAGATTGAACATAAGCCACAAAAAAAGGATCATTATAATCATCAGTAGCCAAGCTGTAATTGACATTAACCAGACTTTGAGTTCAAGAAAGAGAGAAAAATGCGGGGTGTATGTGTATGTGCGCACGCAAGCACATTGATGGTATGCTGAGTAAAGATAAAGTTTTTTTTTTTAATCTTATAAACTTTCTGACTTTTGTGAAAACCAAAATGCCCACTTGAATATATCTTTGATTATACATGTTCATCAGAGAACTTCTAAATTAAAATAAGCATACTTGGAAACATTATACTAATACAAGTTAGTAGTTGAGCATTTGCTATGTGCCAAAACAGTTGTATAGAATTCATTTTATCCTAATAACTGACATAGGCACTACTATATGCTTTTTATAACTGAAGAAATTGAGAAGTAACTTGCCACAAGTTGCCAAATTCAAACAGTTAATAAAGCATAAAACTGTAAGTCAAATACCATGTGATTCTAGAGCTCATGTTATTGATGACAGTTATTCAACTAACTATTAATTAGAAAATGGACAATATGGTCTTATAATCCCCAAATACCAATTTGGAACTTAGTATGGGGAAAAGAGGAGGGGGACAAGTAAGACTTGAAGCCTTGGAAACAATTCTCACAGATCCAAGTCAAATCAGAGATGCTCAGTTTCTACCAGTCCAAGATCTCAAGCTCGCTCTCTTAGGGATGCTTCCTACACCATTTGGGGAGAAATTAAATTGTGACGGCCCAGGGGAAGATCATGGCCAATCTTGGGAGGCAGCTGAGTAACTAAGGAGTTGCAGTACATTGCAACAGGAATAATTTCTTGCAGACTTAAAAATGCAAACATTACTTATGAGACTGATATAGCTAGCCTCTACAGTAGAAAAGTGACAGTGTGGGACAATGACTAGGCAGAGACAAGATAGAGCCATATTACAAACAAATAAAAATAAACATGAATTCAGTACTGCTACCATCTATTTTCAAAATTGATAGGTATGAAATAGTCTGAGGTTGTTGGCACTGAACTATAGGAAAAGTTTTCTCCCATGTGCGAGTCAAACTGGTGGTATTTTTCAAATGTGAGGTGTGGTGACAGGTCTCAAGCAAACAGCCTGATGTTGAAATAGGGAAACAAGGTCTCTACAGGTAGCAGACAAAAAAGGCAATTGTTGAAGGTACGAAGTCTATTATTGTCATTTTCACCCAAATGAAAGTGATGAATGTATAAAAGGTGGGCAGAGAAACCAGTCCAAAGAAGGTTCGTTTACTAAGAATCACAATTTTCGAGCTGGTAAAGGACTTGGTGAGCAATTTAAACCTAGCATTTTACATCTAATAAAACTAATCAGCAGAAGTTGTCTTCTGGGTGCAGGTATTATTTTTGGCTATGGTTGTGAGGAATCATCCAGAGAGATAGCTCATAGTGTAAGAAGACAAGAGGATGCGTGCAAAGACCCAGTTTCCTAAAGGTTGGCAGATGAAGAGCAGCCCATGAAAGCAGCTGTTAGGGGCAATAGAGAGGGAGCAGAAAGCCAAGGAGCAGGAAGCCATGCAGCTTGGGAAGAAAGAGAAGAGTGGTTGTGTTATACGGTAGAAAGAGGTCAAAGAAGATCAGACTAGAAAACGTTAATACTTAATCATATGTTAAGTATTAACCAGGGGTGACTTTTTCAAGATTGCTATGTTTTAAATAATGAATTGGAGATGGGAAAAAGTTCACTTGAGAAAAAAACAAAGATAGCACAGTGGACAGAGTCATGCTCAGGGGAAACAGGTCAGGAGAGAATGACAGGAATAATTGAAACAATTCAGGGAAAGACAGAGAAGCTGGCATCATAGCTCAGGCTTGATGGATCAGCCTTAATAGAGGGAGGTAGCACGTGCTTCCTGATGGGGAAGATGGGAAAGGAATGGGTATACACAGCATTAAGTGGTTCTTCCAGCTGATTTATATTTTTAAACCATGTGGAGTTTATTTTAATAGGTGATATGAGGCTTAAAAAAAAAATCCCTTTCCCTTACTGTTTATGGTATGTGTGGAATGAACAAATAATACATGGCCAGCCCGGGGCCCAGCCCTTCATTCACAAGAACTTAGACAAGCTGTAGTTGGTAGCACAGGCCTGTCCCATGCTCCTGTCGACAGCTACAAAAGCCAGGTTCTCACACCATTAGGAAACGTTGAGATTAAGAGGAAGGGGTTTGGGGATCCAACATGGCGGCCGGCAAGGAAGCAGCACTTTCAGTATCTCCACATTAACCGGATCAGAAACACCCATTAAAACAGCTACATTCTACCTACTGAGGAACTTCTAGCAAAATTCCGCTGAAAGGAGACCTGCCAGGAAGTAGTAAGTTATATTAGAGGTGACAGTTGGCCCCAGACAAGTGAATCTTGGCCGGCCACGCGGGCGCAGAGGTCCAATCCCGCAGCCACCGCCCAACCGGCTCTGCAAGCGGCCCCAGGCGGCCCGGGGCAGCGAGAAGGGTCCCCGCCTGGCCCGG
>NW_026000169.1:3677614-3725090 GCF_001458135.2 Marmota marmota marmota
AGCAGATGGGGTAGAGAGGGAAGATGAGAGGGAAGGGGAGGGGGGATAGTAGGGGATAGGAAAGGTAGCAGAATACAACAGTCACTAATATGGTATTATGTAAAAATGTGGATGTGTAACCGATGTGATTCTGCAACTTGTATTTGGGGTAAAAAATGGGAGTTCATAACCCACTTGAATCAAATGTATGGAAGATGATATGTCATGAGCTGTGTATGATTTTGAACAACCAATGAAAAAAAAAAAAGTAAAAAAAAACTACTGTAAAATAAAAATTACATAAAATTTTTCACTTTTAACCATGAAAAAAAAAAAAAAAGAGGAAGGGGTTTAACTATCTTCAAATCTTGTGAATGCCGGCAGTTTCTTAGCCTTGCCAACTATTTTCCTAGCTCAGATTCTGCCAGGGGCGAAAGCAAATAGCAAGTAGAAGAAAAGCATGGTGGAAGCAAAAGCTCATGAGAAAATTAAAAGAAAAATAGAGAGTAAGAGTTATAACAGGGAAGATGACCGCTGAAAATAACGAGAGAGTCGGTCAGGAAAGAGAAGTCAGTCAGTCACGGAACTGAAATATGCTTATGTGTGTGTGTGTGTGTGCACTTGAGATCATGTGGATTACCTGCTGCATTGGATTACCAGTTCATTTCCAAATGGGTTTCCCTCTACAAACATGCACTCACTAGATCCCTGTTTGAGTCCTTTCCTGAGATCCAGAAACACTGTGTGCAAAGTCAAATATGGCTCCTTCCTCCAATAAGACAGCAAGTCAGTCTCTGAGAAGCCATATTTTCCTGATATTTTAGCAACATTTCTGTTAGTATATTTTTATTATAAAATTTAAAACATTGTGTACAAATTGACTATCAGTTACATTTCTTGATTCCAACATTTCACCCGTAATCTTAAAGGTATGGAAACCTTTTCTCTGGTGGGGAATAAAAAAGCCTTTGAATTATTAATGCAAGCCAAAATTTACTAATTAAAATTCATACCAGAGCATTGGTAATAGTTGTCTCAGCGTCCTCCTCTAACTTAAAAGTGTTGGACCATAAGGTAATTTTGTTTCTCATAAATATATATTCATTCAACACCAGTTATTAAGTACTGAATACATCCTTGACATTACACTGTTTTCTGAGAATATCAAAATGAATGAGATAGAAAACTAACCCCTTAGGCTCTCACAGAGAGTAAAGAGCAAATATATTTTTCAATTTCCACAGTCTGATTTTTTTGGAGTTCATTTAATATCCTCCCTCAGAATACCAAGAACTATGATATATCCATTTCTTTGTATATTATCAGCAAAACTACTTTATTATTAAGAAAAATGGTACATACATACAGTCATTTACACAACATAAGAATTACAGATAAAGAAAAAGAAATTCATATAAAAGAACAGCCAGTGAGAATATGAGAAATGCCTACCACCCACTTGTCCAATCATAAGAAGCAGTAGCAAATACACACATGCACGCACCCAAACACATATACACACAACAACCACAACAAGAGTCTTACCTGACTTGCCCACTCCTGCTCTCCCAAATACTGCCAGCTTGACCTCTGCACTTTTAGCCATGATGGGTGATGGTAGAACTTACTGTTGTTAAAACTAAAGAGCTGAGCAAATGTTTTTGGTCCCAGTCTCTGGATTCACTGTATCATTGTAAGTCTTGGAAGAATTCACAGTCCTTAGACAAAAGAGATTTGAAAATTCATAAGTGACTGGAAAACGAATTAATATTTATTAAATATCTACTCTATGCCAGTCACATTCACTTTACCAACATTTTCTAAATTTATCTTCATCCCCATCCTGTGAGAGTGCTATAGTAATTGACTTATAAGCTGCTCAACTAGTTAATGGTGGATTGAATTTGAATCCATTTGATCCAACATGTGCATTTACATACTCAATATCATTGTTTCTTGGCAGTCATTGATAATAAACACTTGAAGTATTGAATATGTGTGTTTGTCATCCATCTATAAGTATCCAGCACACAGATGGAGTCATCTTGGAGCTCTTTATTTCCCTTTGGTTTGAGTAACATTTATTTTATGAATAAATGATCAACTTCATTGCCACACAATTCAATTTTCCATTTCAGGGTTAAATTTTATCTCAGTTTACACCAGATCACATGGTCAAGTTGTATAAGAAATATATGTTTATGAAGTCAATAAAAATGCTCTGGTAAAGAAAGGAAAGAAAGAAAGAAAGAAAGAAAGAAAGAAAGAAGAAAGAAAGAAAGAAAGAAAGAAAGAAAGAAAGAAAGAAAGAAAGAAAGAAAGAAAGAAAGAAAGAAAGAAAGAAAGAGAAAGAAAGAGAGAAATAAAGAAAAGATAAATACCATGCTCCAAATTTTGAGTCCTTTTTTGTGGCACCCTTAAAAAATTAGTTCTAATATTGTCCTAACACTTGGCATGTGACATTGTATAGAGTGTAAGCACATTTTATATAGGTTGGTGCTTTGGAATACATCTAGGTTCTTACCACCAAGGACATGTAAACTTGGAAAGATCCTTGGGAGGACAGCCAAAGGACAGTCATTGCAAGAATCTGCATGTCCAGATAATCATCCTGTGCCTGATTTACTACTTTCAGCAATGGAAGGTGGGTTCATTACATCTAAAAACTGTTCCATTTCTAGTCAGTCCCTTCTAATTAGAACTATCTTTCTTCTACTGATCTCCAATCTGTTTTCTATCACTTCTTCTCACATGTCCTTACTTTTGTCTATGAAGTAGCTCAAAACAAGTCTATTTTTTTCTTTTCCTTGGAACTCTTCAAGTAGCCTAGCATCTGTTAGAATGCTTTGCCCCGTTCCAGGCTTCTACTTTCCAGCATGTTTATTCAGCTCTTTGTGGGATCTGCAGCATGGGATATTTCTTGTTTATAATATTTTGACTTTCACCTTCCCCTTTCACCATATGCACTATTCCCCTCTGGCTCTGGCTATTCAATCACTCCACTGTGGCCTCCACTATATTTACTACTTGACATGTGACCTGAGAAACTGACACAGCCAAAAGTTCTCTAAGAGGTTTGCTCTCCATTATCTGCATGCCACAGTTGTGCAATAGCCCAGCTACTCACAGTAGGGCTCACATCTTTTACATGTATTGCAAACTTCCCCACTCAGAACTTCTGCAACCAATGATTTCAACACAAATACTAAACTTCAAGTTTGTCTGTGTTAAACTTGGTCACAACAGTCCACAATGTACCCATTTTCCAGTCTATAAATATACACTTGAAATAAATATGTGTTAACTCCTCCTTCCAGCATTTTTTTCATCTACAACTTTTAAAAAGAACTGAACAGAAAGAAAAAAAGTGGAAAATCCTTCTGAAAAACTATTTCCACAAACAACACAAAAATATTTTTTACATTATGCACTGAAGCCATCAAGTTGTACCTAACAATTTTTGTATTTGCTGATTTCCAAAGTGCCAGAGCTTTCTCTGAGCAAAGCTATTAACATTAGCTATTGTTTACTTCATTTTCAAATGAAAAATCTTAGTAATCATTAATAGTACAAAACCCAAAAGCTTAAACATCTGCAATTTGTCCAGTCCCATACTTTTGGCTAAAGATAAAAGGATTTCTTTATTCGTCATTTTACACGTATTCATTAAGAAAAGGCCTCTGTTTTTCAGGTTCAGTGCTTCATCACAGAAGCAGAATATATTAAGAAATATTAACTATAAAAACTCTAGGTGAGAATAATTTCTGGTTAGCATTTCTTTGAAATATACAAGTGCCAAAAACTTGCATAAAAATAATTGACTATTCCACACAAAAATGGCTTATTCTCATGTATATAAAAGACACATAATTGTCCATCTGATTAATGCTTCATAAATCCCATCAAACAAGTTTTTTTTTTAATGTCACATATTTCATATTTCATATTTGATCCATCCAAGTGGCCTCAGAGGCATAGGACTTTCACATATGAAAGAAAAATTATGTGGGTTATTTTTTTCCATTTATAACCTAATACAGCTACAGCTGGTTATTATCAACCTTATGTATAGTTAGAACAAAAAAAATCACTTTAAAGGAAGACACAAAACTGACATAGATTGTTCATTTTATTTCTCTCATGAAAATATGAAAAGTTACATTTGACAAGATAGAAAGCAAAGATAAATGTATAAATTGTTGTAATAAAGAATCTGCTGCCAAGTTTCTGATATTCAAATAGCTCATAATCTGAGCCCTTCCATAACATGGATCTAAGAAAACAGTTTTGTTTTTTTCTCTAATGTTGTACAGAAATATTCTGACTATGGCTAGAAGTTGCCCTTCATTTCTTATGTGGATAGGTAATGCTTTAGTAGGGACAAAACTTTCAATTCTTATCAGTCCTAAAGGTAAAGTCCTAACTATTCAAATTAAAGGTGTAGTCCCCCCCCCAAACACAAATTAACAGAAAATTTAGAGAATATAAAGCAAAACCTAGCTCCAAATTCTGTATTATTACTAATGTGTTCATTGATCCATTTCACACTCACATTGAGCATATATAAACAAAAGCAGCTACTCTGGAGGTGCTCAGACTCTATTTAGACCTATGACATTAGTCACTAGAACCTTATTTATTTATTTATGAAAAGGTTTCATTCCTTGTAAACGATTCCCAAGACTATACTTACCAAGGTTCATGCTTTCTACTTCCTCTTCAGGGGCAGGGGGAGAGAAGGGGGAGCATCTTTATAATCATTTTTCTAACTAAATGCAGCTGTTTAAAGGGAGCAAAGAACCTAGTCCGGTCGTGGGAATGAGATTCTCCTCTCTTTGAGCCAATCCTTCTCTGGTTTTGAAATCAAGTTTTCCTGGTTCCATTACTAGGAATTTTCCCTTATCTTATCACCACGCAGCACCCACAGCAACAAGGATAATTGTGCAAGCCCCTTGGCTATGGCGTTACTCTGAAATCAACAGGTATCCTGCACTCATAGACAAGCTCCTTGTGGACCGAAGGTCACTGGCTTTCAAACTAGAGAGTAAATGTCACTTATATCAAAAGGACATTCCCAGTCTCAGCTCAGAGAGTGCTGTCAAGCCTGGGTGCTGGCGTTCACGTCTCTTACCGAACTCCAAAGACACCCTACAAAGACCCAGTGACTAGGAGAACTGACCCAGAGGCCGAGGGCTCAGGACTTAAAACGGGTCTGCAGGGAATCGTCCGAATGAGCAGCCTAGACACGTGCGTGACACTCACCTGTTCACACTCTCCAGGCCGGGAGAGCGGCGGTCCTTTGCAAGTTCGTAGTCGGTCCCCTAAGACCGCGAGGCCCTCCCGCGCTGACCCGCCCAGGCTGCAGGCTGCGTTTCGGACTTGCCAAGCTGCGATCGCGGGTGGAAAAAGCAACAGTAGCAAGTGTGGGTGGCCAGGCAGCGGGGGTCGCCTGCCTAGCGCTTGCTGGGACTAGCGGCGGAGAGACTGCGGCAGGACGCGAGCACTGCCCGGCTGAGGCCGCTGCGCTCCACGGCCAGGATGCTGCAGTGAGGCGCTTTGGCGCCCCCTGCTGGGGCCTGGTGCTGGCTCCTCCCGCACTGCTGCCTCCCAAGCTTGATAGCCTGAGATGCCGCCTTTAAAGTACTGCACCCAAGGCTGGCTTCTCTCCTTTGCTCAGTTCCAGGCCTCCAGGCTCTGGCAGACCGACTTTCCTGAATTAAAACCTTGAGTATGAAAGCGTCACTACGTGGTGTTTTCTATTCCTTTCTTCAAATGATTTTCACAATATTTCTTGGAAATATACTTACTTATCCCCATAATATCTAAAGGAGAAGATTAAAAGAAGAAAAAGAAAAGAAAAAAAAATTAGTCAAAGGCTAGTAAATGACTGGAAGAAAATCCAGGCTGGGTTGGGAGCTGAGAGATGCATGGAAAGACATAAATGATGAATTCAACAGAAATTCATATTTCTATATCTAAGAAAGTTCCAAAGCTTTCCACCATCCATACTAGACCAGTGTTATAAGATTTGTCTTGGAGTCATACCCCACCATGCTGAAAACCTAACAAAGAAGTAATATGCTATCCTAGACCTGTTTTTGCATTCTTCAACTCATTTAATATTTACAGCCTCCCTTGAGGTAAGCACTAGTATTGTAGTTGCTAGCTCTTCACAGATGAGAAGGGGGACTTAGCTTCAGAGAGGTTAAATAATTTCCCAAAGATGATGAAATTTGTAAGCAAAGGAGCAAGAAACACCTATGTTACCGGTTTTTGTTGTTATTGTCATTTTGTTTTGTTTGTTTTTATCATTCCAAATGTGAGCATTCTTACCAAGGTACCAGGTGGCTTCCAGAAAACTACTGCAGTATGAGCAGATAGGGACCCAAGGCTAAGTGAACAATCTAAAGAATGTCAATGATGGAAGGGAGGTAACTATGGAGGCAGTTTCCAAGGTTGGTACTGCCTGGAAAAACCACTGCAGCCCCAAGCTGGGTACCAGGTTGAATTAAGTGGCTGGATGTGTGCTAGAAGTAGGGATTGTCTAGTTGAGCAAGGATTTCTCTGAAAGTTCAAACATCACTCCTCTATGAGTTTCCTGATTCCTAGCTTACCCCCAGCATTTTCTGTAGTGCCTGGCATATAGTGGGTATTCAAAAAAGTAATTGTTTGATGAATGAAAAGAATGAGTTTGTAGCAGGATACATGTGAATTGTTTATGGGCTGAATTTGGGACAGAATATCCAGTAAGAATTGAATAGATGGGTCTAAAATTTGAGAGATAGATATTTTAAGTGTCTCAGGGCACACTAGATCTTTGAACCCTGAAATGGAAAAACAATTGCCCATGCAGGTTATATAGAATTTTATAGAATTTCAATTGCATGGAATTTTGTGGTGTTAATGTGTTCAAGATTCACCTTTATCTTCTTCCCACATTGAATCTTGTATTCAGAACAGTATTTAATAAAAATATTCATGAATATACATATACTGCATATAATATCTATATATTAACAGTAATAATAATCAATACTATGGTTGATTATTTCCAAGGAAGGTTAGTTTTGAATATATTCTATATACTATATGCAATTTAACACATTTAAATATTTAATATATTAAATATACATTTATGTATAATATATTATGCATACTGTATATCCTATACACAATTTAAATATATATATACATATATATACACATATGTTTATAATTTTACAATGACTTAAGTTGAGATTTCCATTTTCCACTCTTTTTTTATTAATCCCATTTTTAAATTTTTTAATTTGTTTTAATTATACATGACAGTAGTTCTACTCATTATTATTAACTAATGTCTATAATTTTAAGATTTATTCTTTGTGTTGTATAATTCTACGGGTTTTAACAAATCCATAATGTCTTATAGCCACCATTATAGTATTTTTTTTAATTTTAATTTGTTATATATGACAACAGAATGCATTACAATTCATGTATATGTGTGTGTGTGTGTGTGTGTGCATTTTTTTTTTTTTTTTTGATGGTACTAGGGATTGAACCCAGGGCCTTGTGCATGCTAGGCAAGCACTCTACCAACTGAGCTATATCCCCAGCCCTCTCACCACTCTTATCTAAGAGATAATTATTGAAAAAGGCCCAAGTCAGGTTCTATTTGAACAGTTGTCAGGAAATCTTGTTTCTCTTCATTTTCATGCTTAACCCATATATGCCAGGGCTCCTGTCTCCACCAGAGAGGCATTGTCATGCATACCTGCAGTTCTTGCACTGAGAAAGATCAAGTTGCTATATTGCAGCATGACACACATTATATTTTCTCTTCTATATGTGTTCTATATTTCATGGAACTGCTCCTTTATCTCAAAAGCAGCAAAAAGCAGCGAACTCCTTGGCATCACCTGCCCCATGGATCAGTAAAAAGGGCAGAGTACACTTCACACTTATGATTTCATAATGTATGCCTACTGGGGAGAGATCTTGTCAGTCTCCTCACTTCAAGCTTATGCTAAAATTTCTAACACAAAGTAGTAGATGGAGAGGGAGTAAATCCCAAAACACATTAGAAAACTGAAACTGTGTGTGACTGTATGGGTGTGTATAGAAGATAATCATATTCATTATAAACACTTCAAACAGGAGGAAAAAAAACACAAAGTAGAAAATCATCCCCCACAAATCACACTATCCAGAGCCCATCATTAACATAAGGGGTAGCATCATTCTAGACAATGTAGGACATAAACATATTAACAGATAGTTAAATGTCATACAGATATGCTAAGTGCTATTATACTGCAAATGCCATTTTTAATTTTAAAATACACTTAGCTAAGCAGGAGATAGAGAAATTAAAATGAATCTTTAAAAACAATGGCTGAAATTCAGCTGTGTACTCATCTCATGAGATAATTCATCCTAATGATTTTTTCAAGGCAAAATTATTACATAAAACCGGATCTGAATTCATTATGCTTAAACACATATTTGTTTTACTCAGTATCAAAGGACTTCTTGCTATTTAAAAGAGGAAATTATATTTCTTATTATGCTTCTGACTTTTTCTTACCTCCTCTGTATTTTCACTTAGGTACTATTTGCTCATTGTCAAGATTTACAACATTTGCATTTCATTTAAAACACTCCTACCCAAAGTAATTTAAATTTAGTCTTCTACTTAACTGGAACAGATTCATTTAATTAATTCTTCTACCATGGCTTTTCTATTATTGGTGCTTTATTATGATTCATCCCTGGATTTCCTCATGAAATTGTGCTTTCAAGAAGGCTCTGCTGTATACTTTAGAATACCTGTCTCTTTCCTTCTTATTGTTTTAAATTTATTTTGCAATTAGCTTACTTCTCGTACAATTATCCTTTCCTCCTTTTTTATGCATAGCATGTTTTCGTATTATTATGTGATTTCTTTTTTGAAATCATATTTACAATGATATATATTATATGAATTCTGCACAGTTCCATTCCTACCTTGCCTGAGACCTGTGCATTTTCTCCATGAAGTGATATTTTGAAGGTAAGCATTGCATTCTGCCTGCTGTCTTGTGAGATGAGAAGATACAGGATACAGGTCATCTGAATCTCTGTGCAGCCTCTGTTATAGGTTACATGCTCTGCTTTCCCTCTGAAGTTGTACCACAGACCTTGCCTGGAATTTAGAACAGTCAGGGTCAGTTACTGTAAGGACCACAAAGGAAAGATTTCCTCAGGTCTGAGGTTGCTTCCCCATTCATTCTTGGAGCCTTTTACTTTCAGCCATTCCTGTTGTAACTACTCACCATTGCCTCTCCTTCAGTTGGAAAAACGATAACATAGTTGCTTGGTTCACATAACTCCAGATATGGAGGCATTCTCAGTTGGTGAGGAAGAATATTCAAGATTTGATTAGACATTAGTACTACTTCTGGAAAACAGGGATGTCTACACTATGGTTGATTATTTCCAAAGATTAGTTTTAAAGTTTTATGGCCAAAAAAGGCACCTTTTTTCTTATTTTGTTGCTGTTAATGTTATTTGTTGCTGTTGGGTGGGTATTTATGGTTGTTATTGTTTATTTAGTTAGATATTAGGCAAGTCTTGTTTTACCTATTATTGGACTTCCTGCTTACTGGGACTAACTATAAAACATAATCAAAATACCAAAAATAGTCTTTTGGAAGCATTAAAAAACCACCAAGGCAGAGCTACAAGCCCTGATGGAATGTACATAAGTTAGCACAACATACACCCAAATTTTCTCTTTGGGGGCATCACCCACGAAGGTAGATACCAAATAACGGTAAAAGATTACAACTAAGGGCTTCTAAGATAGCTGGGTTCAGAAGGTAAAAATGGCAGAAAGGATAGTCACAGAAACCCCCATATATTTTCAGGAAAATGCATCTGAACTTTGCCAAATTTCCAGGCAGCATGTTGTATAATAAGTCTCTGGGACACCTAATAGAACAGCAGCTGTCTGGAATCTGAAAGTTAGATTGTTCCAGAGATCTTGGAAGGCTGGAAAGACAGTGGAGTTGGAGCGTAGCCAGTGCTTGGAAAACTTTGTAAACATCCTGGGCATTTGACTGTAACTGCAAAAAGACCACGTTCTAAGAATGAGGGCCATGCCTTAGGAATAAGGGTTATGCCCTAGGATTAAGCGTAAATCCTAAACATATTCCTCATCCACCATAGAGACTAAAATAAGACCTTGAACACTCTAATCCACCAGCAAATTATCTGCCTGTCAAAGCAATACTCAACACTCTTGAAAAAGATAACATGATCCAGAGTATCTATAACTATCATTTATGATATCAAGTACACTGTAATAGTCTGCTGAGGCTGCCATAATAAAATGCCATAGGATGGATGGCTTCTGGAAGCTAAGAAGTCCAAAATTAAGGTGCTGACAAAGTCGGTTACATCCTGAGGCATTTTTCTCTTGTTTGTAGGTAGCTTTAATTTTATTCTGTGCTCCCAGTACAACTTTTTTTGTGAGAGTCCAGAGAGAAGGCTGCTTTCTGTTGTCTTGCTTTGTAAGAACATCAATTCTGTTGGTCTGTGTACATCCTTATAACTTCATTCAACCTAAATTAGTTTTGTAAATAACCTATCCATTCTACTATCATGTATAACTAGTAGAAACAAATTTTTAAAAAATTCATTAGGAAATACAAAAATTATAAACTTTTACTAGTTGAAAATTTTAAATTGAATTTCAAAATGTTATGACTTAATTACTTTAAATTTTAATTTTCAAAATCAGAACCATTAGGCATCATTTTTTGTATATACATGGTTACTTTTGTTTACCACAAACAATTGCAAAGCACAAAACATATTGGAAGATTCAATGAACAATCAAAATATATGCTTACAAAATACTTAAAAAAAACAAAGAATCTATATGTAAATTCAGTGACTCTGGAGGTTACAGCAGCAAAATACAAACATTGAGAATGCACACAAACATTCAGTAAATAATACAATAAAAATTACTGAAAATCAGCACAAAAATACCAATAATCAAGAGATAAAAAAAATCAATAGAAGTAGGCAAAAGATTAGATACTGGAATAAATAAATAAGGCCTTCAAAGTTGCTAGCATTATCTTATTATGCTAAAGCCAACAGAGAAAATAAAGGACAAAAATAGATTAAAAAGTATAAATTATCATATGTTCATCAATTTGGAGTATTTCAACAGAGAAATGGAATGTATAAAAATGATCAAATAAAAACTTTAGACTATAAATATGGTATCTGAAATTAAGAAATTAAGAACTTATTTAGTGAATTTATGAGATTAGAAGACAGAATCAGTAAATTCAATGATATATTGTTGGAAAATATCCAGAGGAAACTACAGAGAAAAATAAAGAGTAAATGACTAAAACAGCATAATAAATATAGAATATGATCAACTGGTATAACACACATACAATTGGTGTTCTAAAAAGAGAAGAAATAGAGAAATAAAAGTAATGCTGATAAAACAATGACTGAAAATTTGGCAAACTGATGAAAGATAGCAGTTCTCCAATTCAAGAAGCTTTATGAACTCAAAAGCAAAAAGAGAAAACTACATTTAGAAACATCACTCTCAACTTATAGATACTAATCAAAGTAGAAAACATTAAAAATAACCATGAAAACAAAAAAAATATATCATCTTTGAGGAAGAAACAATAGAACAAATAATAAACTCTCAACATAAACTATGGAAGACAGGAGACAATGGAATGACATTTTTAAAATTCAAAGCTAAAATTTTCTATTTCTTGAAATAAATCATTCGACAAAATTTGAGAGAGTTCATTGAGATCAGAACAATTTTTTAAAAAAGGAAAATAATTCTAAATGGAAGCAAAATATTAACAATTGTAACACCACCTAGTGTAAACATTCAGGTTAAAATAAATAAATATTGATCATTGAAAGCCACAAGCATTAAAACACCTTGTGGATATAAATAACACTTGGAAGTAAAACATAGCATATTAGCAAACAAAGTAAGAGATATATTTAAAATTTATGCTGTTATAAGTTTCTTACACAGTTTGGGATGTGTTAAAATTACTAATTTAAGATGGCCTGTTAATTAAAGAAGGCATTTTGCACTTTCTAGGAAAATACTACAATAATCCAAAAGTCTAACAAATAAAGTAAATAAATGAAACAACTGAAGTAGAAATATTTCATCAATACTAAAAAAGCAACAAAGGATGAATAAAGGAACAAATTGACAAAAAAAATAGACTTAAATCCAACTATTTCAATAATGAAATTAGGTATAGATGTACTAAGTATTCCAGTTAACAGAATATATCAGACTGGATTAAAATTGATGTAACTGTGTTTTTTACAAAATAAAAAAAAAACACTTTAAATAATAAAACACAGATAAACTGAAAATTTTTAAAAAAGGAAAACAATGTGTTATATAAACTTACAAACTCTAACCAAAGCAAAGAGGAAATTCTGCAGTTAAGTGTCATTCAATACCATTATGTACATGAAAGTTAGTACACACACACACACACACACACAAACATATCTGTAATCACTGTGCTCCAATACTTTTATCTTGCAATGGAGTTCATCTCTCTCAGTAAGATTTATTTTGGCTTGGGCTGGGTTGTTTGTCTCCATTCTCCTTTACCATTCTCATTTTCCCATTCGGTGCTGACCTGAGCATGACAAGCACACCAGGAACAATTACATTTAGAGAAATGTAACCTGTGCCTAGAATTCCATGTCTCTTCTGCACAGATTCTCATCTTGGCTCCTTCCCCACCTCACCCCAGGGTAATCAAGATGGTAATAATTGCAGTCCCATTTATTAGGAAAGGGAGAAGAAAGCATATGCCCCATGCTACAAAAGCAAGTTTCTAGTTGAACAGATCTTTCAGCCTTAATCCCTGAATCGAATTTACCTCTCAGGAGTCTTCTCTGCCTAAACTATTTTTCCAGACCACCAAAGATTAGATTTTCCTAGTAGAATTGGATTTATTTTTGAATTGTTATTGGTATTGCTTTTAATGATTTTTAAGTGGGCAGTACAACAGTTTCACAATTACTCTGTGTGTGTGTATGTGTGTTCATAGTGTGCAAGGGAGAAAGAGGTAGAAACAGCAATAAGTAAATTCAATGTGGTAACCACTAGAGTTATATAAACACTGTAGTTATATAATCTGGAATCCTGAAAAAGTCAATTCAAATGGAATAATAGATTTTATTGGCAGTTAATACTGGTCAGATTATATTGGGTGTTCTTTACATAATAAACTGTCAGGAAATTAGAAACACATTTCCAAGGTCTTGAAAATTTGTGGACCTGAAATAACACTGAAAATATAATTCAATCTACCACAGGGTTAATGTGAAAAGCTAAATTTATTTATATAGAAAAGTTTATGTGGTTTTCTACTTCCTAAATTTGCCTTAATGATAACATGAAAGCAATTTCAAACTGGAACAGTTTTTTTTAAACTTGACAAAATCTGATTTATCACCTATAGTTCAAAAGGTTAAGAAACCGTATGAACCAGGGTAACTTTTCATCTTGGGATTAGATCCATCATGGATTTAAAGAAGAAACCATTCTTTTGCCAGTGAAAAGGTGATTTAATGATTCCAGTTGATACAACTGTGGTCTGGAGTGAGCCCATGATGCAGTAGGAAAGTGGCTGAGTAGAGCTTGACAGCTTAAGAATATTTTACTGGCTAAAAAAATTCCAAAGTTTAACAACAGCCAGCAACTGATGCAGATCAGCGGCAAACTCAAGCAAGATTGTAGAAGGTAGAAACCGGTACAGTTTTGCCCATGATTTACTCATGTTTTATCATAGTGCCTGGCACAGAGAGGGAGCTTAACTCATTGTCAGTATTGTCAAATAAAATAAATACAATAAAATATGTGTAATCCATGGATAATTACACATAAATAAACACATAGTAACATCTATTTTAATATTTCATCTGGTTAGCTGTCCCTGGATAAGTCTCTCTAAAATGTACAAAAATGTGTAAAATAAAACATTAATAAAAAATGAAAACGCATACAAACACCAAACTCTAAAGCCAACATCCAAGTAAAACCAATCCCTTTAAGAGTTTAGGGTATATTCTTCGGCCTTTGTCTATGTATTCACACATATATACACATGCACCCACACGTCCATAATTATACTTAAAAAATGTGCATATTGGATTAGAAATTGTTCTTTTTTCATTCACTATTTAGAGATCTCATCACTACTTATAAATGTACTTCATCTTCTTCAACTGTGTCATGGTATTAGGGACTATGTACCAAGCATAACTTATTTAATTTTTTAACAATCCAAAGAGTATATTTTTAATTTAGAAATATTAGCCATTATTTTTAATAATACAGTAAATCTGTATATGCCAACATGAAAATATCTCCAACACATAAACAAGGTGCAGTGTGTAAAATCTGGTGCCACTTAGATAAGAAGACCTATGTATAATTTCTATGTGGAGACATACACAACTCCATAGTAAATGCTTGAACAAAAAAATAAAAAAGCTTCCCGGGAGCTGATGGAGTTGGTGTTGGTAGATGGGAATGTTAGCCTTACTGGTAATGTTTCAGTCTGTTTCATTTAGTTTATCTTATGATGAAGATATACATATTATGCTAGTTGGAAACTAAAAATCATATTATCCTTTAGAAAATAAGCTATAAAATTAGTACATGTCTTCTGGAGATGGCTGAGAAAGCTTGTCAAGGAAAATTGGTCCATCTGTAGCAAAATCATCAGTGCAAAAATGTAAAAAGGTTGGATTGTACAGTTATGTATCTTAAATGAACACTGCCAAAATGCCTCATATGCTTTTCTCTGGTGACTGTGAATAATGTTTTAGCCAGCTTGTTTATGAAGGGTGATGATGGGAAGGCATGAAAGTAAATTAAAAGATGCTGTCATTCATGTCACACTCAGTAACTGAGAATGGGAGCCATGCTGCTGTCAATCATTGGGGGTCCATGGCATATTAGTGCCACCACCAGGATAGCTACACAAAGGGATTAAACTAGATTCAGTACAGTCAATATTAGTTGCCTTGTTGTTGGTACCCTCTTGTGCATTTCACATATAGTTTCTTTCTATTTTTCCTTTTACATTAAGCTATGTGGTAATATAAGGAGATAACACTGCTGGAGCTTATTGAAAAACAAATACAAACATTTACAATTAATTTTTAAAACATCCAGAGCTCAAAATTTCAGAGATGGACAAAATACATAAAACAGATATAAAGCTATTTCTAGGTTTTTACCAAAAACATTGGAACAACTCAATTTTCCTTATATTATAGTAACCTGAAGAACTATAATTGAAAGGAGCTTTTAACTAATAAGAGTGGAGAAATCTCCAATTCTAATGTACAGTCATGATTGTTACAACTGAGACTGGAACGAGAATAACCTTGGACCAGCAAAGAGGTGTCAATAGAATATGGATTGTATATACATAAAAAATCTGGAACAAATGAGCAGAGAGCTCATTCTCTTCCAAACTGCCACTAAAGGCTTTTACTGGTTCTCTAACTGGGTTGAATTATACAATAATGTCAAAAGACTACTGTGTAACATATGCAAATTTAGGCCATTATCCCTGAGTTTGCACCATAATGCAGTCATTCACAGATTACGTATTTTTTCCATCATAAACTCTCAAGTCAAAGAACTTCCTCAAAAGATGTAAGGTAGGTAAACCCCACCTAATCATGTTTTAAGATTCTGCCAATTAAGTTAGCAGACCTCTTATCAAAACAATATTTAAAAATTTGGAAGTATTTTAAAATGTTTTTTGCTGTGCTTCATATGATTAAGGCACAACAAGAAGAGACCAGCTTGAGGCTTTCCAGTGAGCTGATTTCAGCTGGCCAAAGAGAAGAATGCACACCTGATCTTCTCTTATAACACACCACAAAAATCTATAGAAATGTTTGCCTAATGGTCATTAACCTTTCACTCCAACCAGAGAAACTTAGAAACGACAGGGCATATACAGACCTGCCAGACTAAGCCAAGTCGAAAATACATAGGTATCAAATCCTAGAAAGTTGTGAAGTGGCCGAAGGGCAGAGGGGTAGTTTTTATGAAAGTCAAAATGTAGAAGTAAGAATCAGAGATCAGAAGACAAGCAGAAGCAAAAGTCAAATGGAGTATCTTTTGACTTTACAATAAATCATAGCCTGGCTTTCAGGAATTAGTTCTACAAATTGATTGAACTCAGCTGATTTGCATTGCTCAAATTGACAAGAGATTCAAGTATATACTTCAAGTTGACTATTTATTAAATTTTCATGGTGTACATCAATTTTCTGTGACCAAAATATTTGTATTTCCCATTCAGATCACTCTCTTTCTTGTATATCTTCAGAGTTAAAATAACATTTACTAGGACTCTAAATAATATAAAAATGGCACAAAGAAATATTTTTCCTGGAGTAGATCATAGAAAGTTATATTTCCTTCTTCATAACTTTTAGTTATGTTTTTACATTTTTACTTATCAAGTTGAGGAATTTGTATCATTTGCACACATTCAAAAGGAAGGATTTCTCTATATATCTAAAATCTACTCAAACATCCAGGAAAGAGGACCCAATTTCAACTTTTATCTTCATTTTGCTTCTACTTTCTTTGCCTGGAGAAGATAACAATAAATTTAACTAGTCCATAGTTGGCTGGCTTGAGTCTGGGGCAAGGCAGAGAGCATAGAAGAGCAAAGCTGCTCATGCCACAGCAGCAGGGAAGCAGGGTAAGGGACTGACCAGGGACAACATGTAGTCTCCATAGGCAGGCCCCAAGGACCACTCCTTTAACCAGACCCCATCTCCCACAGTTTTGACCACCTCAAAATAAAGCCATGAAATTGTTATTCCACTGATGAGGTCAGAGCCCTCCTGATCCAATCACTTCCAAAAAGTCCCACCTCTGACCTTTGCTGCACTGGGGACCAAAGGCTTATGTCTCCGGGGGACACTTCATCCAAATCATAATTCGATGCTTCTGGATCACCAACTTTCAAGTAACATATTTGTGAGTTTGGCTTTCATCATTTTGCATTGCTTTGAAACATTCCATAGAGAACAAACTTTCATCTCTGGAGACCAAGGTGTTCCTTTCCACACAGCTTTCACTCTCGTGTGTATTAGGGAGGTTTCCTTAGTCCCTGTTACAGTTCTGATATGAGATGTCCACCAAAAGCTCATGTTTGAGATAATGAAAACAATTTTAGAGGTGAAATGATTGCGTTATGAGAGCCTTAGCCTAATCAGCACATTAATTCACTTGAATAGGATAATTGGGTGGTAACTATAGGCAGGTAGGTTGTGGCTAGAGGAAGTAGGTCATTGGGGGCGTGCCTTTGGGTTATACATTTTGTCTCTGGTGAGTAGCTCTCTCTCTACTTCCTGGTTGCCATGTCCTGAGCTGCTTTCCTCCACCACACCCTTCTGCCTTGGTGTTCTGCCTCGTCTCAGGGCACAGAGCAAGAGTCAGTGGTCTACAGTTTGAGACCTCTGAAACTGAGTGCCCAAAATACTTCTTCTCCTCTAAAACTGTTCTTTTCAGGTATTTTGGTCACAGCAGTGAAAATGTTGACTAGAATAGTGCCTTCTATTAGGGAAACTTTTCACTGGTGTAAAACTCTCTAGCAGCCTTGGTAAGGTAAGAAGGACATGAGGTTTGGATGCTCTCTGGAAGACATAGCCTATTGAGCTAAACCTGCCCATTATAGTGATGTGACCTTCACTCTGTAGGTAATTATTAAGCCATGGATGTATCTATCCTCTATTATGCCTATATGAATAATAACTGCTGACTGCTGCTTTACAGGATTTTCCTTTTAATATTTTGTGACAACATACTTGTGTTATTTTCAGTTCAGGGAATAGTTTATTTAGAGGATTAATAGCAAAGATATGTTAACAGCAAGAACAGAATACAGAACTACTTAATTTTGAGTTGTCAGCCCTGCAGTAGACACACTCCATAAAGTTGGTTTTTCAATTTGTTTAGTTTTGTTGTTTTCTTGGGGAGAAATCTCTTAATTTTCTCTCTCTCTTTTTTAATTTGGTGAGTTTTTTCTCTTGGTAGTTTACATTTTACTTTTTATGTTTTTATTAGTACAGTATATTTATATATCATAGTAGGGCTTATTGTGACATATCCATAAATGCTCATAAAATAATTTTCTACCTTTTGATATAAAACACGAAGTTTAAAATATGAACAGAGATGAAAATCAGACTGATCAAATTTCTAGTTTCTTTTATCTCTCTCCCGCTCTATGGGCAAGAAAAGTCTAAGGATGAATGAAATTATACATAGTAAGTTAGGGACTCCTGAACTGTTTGTCATATGTCATATATAATCTAACTAGCACATAGTCATGCACTATTCTCATTTTAAAGGTTGAGAAATGGAAATACATGATTTCCTTTGTGCTCAGTGCATCAAGGGCACATTCCAGGGGATGAGCTCTGGTGAATTTGTGACTGAGACCTAACACTTTTCATATAATGCAATAGACACTAATGCAGATGATTAATATTCTTCTAGAATGTCAATCTCTATTGCCAATATAGAAAAAAAAGCAATAACCTCCAACATCAAGGTAGCACTTCTGTGATATTTTCATCCTTTCACTCTGCTTCATTTTAGAGGGGAAGCTGAGCCTCAAAGGGTATATTGTCTAATTTTACAAAGGTAGTTATTATCAAGTATTAGTAATACTTTCCTAAGTAATAAAATTAGATTTTGTTTTGGAAAACATATATTTAGCCATTTAATATTTTGCTTCTAAGTTATTTATACCATTTATTTGTTAATATACATTGAGTCTCTAACATATCTAAGGCACTATGTTGGCACTATAAGGATCCTTCAGGGAAAAATTCAGGCACATTTCATCAGCTGAATCATTTACAGTATATTGGTACAATCAGTTATTAAACAAGTAGTAAGTGTTAAAGTTTCACAAGTTCTCCACACTTGCCCTGTGGTCAGTCAGACACGGTGTGGTATTTCTCCAGTGCATTTTGTGTTGTACAGCATATTGGTAGAACAGGATACGTTGTCCTTTAGTTGACTGATAACTTCATGGAAAGAACTAAGACTAATAAAATTTACGCAAAGAGTGCTGGTGGTTTCCAGGGGATAAGGACAGAAATAAAGTGTTCCAGGGTTCAGTGGAGTGAGTAGGCTCTGCAGTTGAATTTTAGTGAAGAAGCTTAGACAGGTGAATATGAATGAGTAAACAAAAGCAAAACCTCCTCATAACAGGAAAGGGAAAAATAGTGTGTTGCGACCAAATCCAGCACATACAAGGACAGAGTCCACAAACTACATTCTATTGAAAATAGCTAATAAGAACCAACCAGAAGCAGATGCCAGAGTGAGTCTCAAAAGGGCAGCTGTGGCCTAGGAGGTGGGCAAGTTGGCAAGTGCTTGAATAGGGTGATTGAGGGCTTGCCTCAGAGTCTTCTCCAAGACATGGCTTCTAGTTGGAGAGTGAAGTCTGTCCTGAGTTCATTTCCTCAATGCAACTAGGAGTCAGGTGAGAAGCCGCTTGATAATTCCAGTGAAATTAGTAGAGAAGGGAGGGATTATTTTTCTTATAAATCCCCTTCTAGGTATAGACTCTACTTTTGTTGAGTGAATATTTTGCTAAGAAGGTCAAATAAGAGCTGAGGCCCTCAGGCAAGGTAAATCTCAATGGGTGTTGATAAATTTTCTTTTAAGGAAGGTAGGCTCAGTTCATCTGAGTAATTCTTCAGGTGAGATCAACTAAGTTTTGGATAAATCTGAATTTGCTGGAACAATAGAAGAAATTTAAAAGATTTCTGAGAAAAACATTAAGAAAGAAAAACACCTATTGATTAGTAGCTAAAGAATCCCTGTTGAAGAAAAAAAAATAGTAGAGATTATTACTAAATTTTTTGCTGCAAATTATGCAATATAAATTCACTCTTTTATTTCCCAATTAAAATCTATATTGTTCCTTAATGCTTCTGTGACTTACATTTGACTTTGGAACTTGTCACCAAGTATTGAGTGCTTATAAAAGTTGGTATAAGGAAAAATAGAGGAAAGCTACATATAGGTTGGGTTATAATATTAATAATAATAGATACCATTTGCTTAGCTTTACAATGTCTTATTGCTTTTCTTACTTTGCCTCATTTAATATTTATCCAAATTATTTAATTTATTATATAGTTGGTATTTTAATTGCTTTTGCCTGAAATTGATGCATTACTACAATTTCTCTTCCTTTTTTTTGGCAAAATTTGGTCAAATTGTAACACTTAATATAAACAGAGATAGGAAATATAGTCCCTAGATGATCAGCCTTTTGCTAGAAATAACTCTACTTTGAAAGAGAGTTAAAATACAGCCAACCGTGTTGCCTATATCAGTGAGGTAGATAGTGTCTCCATTATACAGATAAGAAAACTAGGCTTAGAGAAATTTACTTCCTCAATGACACACAAATAGAAGTAGAAGAACTGAATCTATGTCAGGTTATTTTTTAGATGCTTAATGTATATGATCTAACTTAAATGTAAGACAAAGCTGCTTTAAATAGATCACGTTAGATAAATAGATTTAAGCTGAGGGCCCTAATCACCAGGATGAAAATGCAACAGAAGCCATTAAAAGGAATAAATAAAAACTTTCTGAGTTCATAAGGAATGGACCAACGTGTGCATTGTTGAATGGAAATGAAGGGGTAAACCCATATGATGCAGTGTGTCTATTTTAAAATTGTGCTGACATGTATTCATGCATACACAGAACATCTCTGGAAGAACATACTACTGGTACAGTGGTTTCTTTTGGGAAGAGAACTAAGGACTGAAGAGGGACTTCCCCTTCATCCTATACCCATTTATAACTTTAGAATATTTTATTATGTGTGTTGTAATTACTTTTGCAAATTTTAAAATGTAAGCAAAACTACAACAAAATGATCTGAAGACATCTCAGCCCCTTAAGAACTGCCAGTTTGGAGAATTTTTTTGCTGACCTTTCCACTCACACTGTTTTTTGGCTACATGGAGCTTGCAAGGATATCTTTCTTGACTTCCTCTGGCTTGAAATTGTATTGACTCCTGGAAACTTTAGGGAACATTGACCCTTGGGCTCACTATCAATAAGCAACTATTTGACCTGGTTCTGCCTCCTGTTTCCTGGCAGTTGAATCATCCAGGTTGGCTAAGTACTAACTAGCCCTCCCTTCAAATTCACCACTTGTGCTTGGATCTGCTCTCCCAAGACTGAAAGTCTAGCCAGGTTTTCTGGGTGACTGGTCCCAATGCAGCACACATGTAGAAAATCTGCAAAAATAATCCAAGATGTATGATCGGCAAGTGAGTGACTTCAGAACAAAGGATAATGAAGTTGCAAGTGTGAATTCCTATGATTAAAGATTGAAAGAAAATAAGAATCATTTTTTTTTCCTGTTCATGTTTATTGAAGCAAATCATTAGTAATTTTTATACCAGCTATCTAGTTAGATCAGGCATTACCATGGCCAGAACTGATTTGCACAAACAGGAAAGCAGGTACAAACAACTTAAAATAGTTTTAAATGGAAATAATTACCACTTTGTTTAATCAAGAAAACATATCTTTATGCCCCAAAGCCCCTTTCCTATTTTGCAAAGTCCTAATTACCACTGCATACAAAAACAGTTGGTGCATTAGTTGAAATTTCTAGTATCCAATATTTAAAGTAGTTACTACAGTTTAGAAAATGCTAGAAATTATCTTTTAGTGAAAAAAATAGCTTCACAGACAATAAAGGCTGTTCCACTGATGCCTATTGTTCAAGTTTTTTTTCTTACTCTCAATCTTTTTAAGGAATAGAATGCAACTAAACAGATGTAAATCTTCCTTTAAACTTATGTGTATAATAGTTGTCCCCATTAGAAGTTAAAATAACTTGAACAGCTATAAAGTCAAAACAAAGTTTGTAATTAAAGACACAATTGTAGTGCACATGAGGTTAAGCTAAGTTATACCACATTCCTTGATGTCCTGTTTGGAATTCAGGTGGTAAAATATAAATCTGACTTTCCATATGTTCTTAAAATTAATTAATTTATATATTCACTGAAGCCAAACAGACATTTCTAAAATTATTCATCTTAAACTTATTTGGACAGCAAAAAATGTCAGCATACAATATGCTTATTCTACTTCAGCCTAGAAATAGTTGCTTCAGCTCAAATGTCAACTTTTAAACCAAATAAAAAGCCAGAAACATTCTAACATTTTGATATGAGAGGGAAAATAATGACTGGTGGCTCTCTTAGTAGTTTTCCGTTTTTGTTTTTGTTTTCATTTCAATTCTCCTCCTTGCCCCTCAAAACTTTAAATTTGAATTATGGTTATTTCCATTTCTAACACTTTGTTACTAATTCACTGCAATAAAAGCAACTTACTTGTATCGAAAAGACTAGTTTATTATGTTTTGATTCATAAACGAATAGGAGGATCCCAAGTTCAAATTTATCCTCAGTAACTTAGTGAGGCCCTAAGCAACTTGGTGCGACCATGTCTCTAAGTAAGAAATAAAAAGGACTGGGGAATGTGGCTCAGAGGTTAAGCGCCACTGGGGTTAATACTTGGTACCAAAACAAACAAACAAACAAAAAAACCAATGTTTTCAATCTCATTATATTATAGTACATTTCCACACTAACTAATGGATCTACCTCTGTTGAGAAATGACAACAGAAGCAAACTTCTCTGGTAGAGAAGAATCCAGCATGGTGCTGCTTTGACTTTTACTCTTCAAAATGCTGTGATACCAGCCATATATTTCTTTCCTTATCCCTATGTTCATCTCATCCTAAACTCCTCCACAATTTTTTTCCTGCTTTTTTTTTCTTTTTTTGGTACCAGGGATTGAATTCAGGGGCACTTAACCACCGAGTCACATTCTCAGCCTTATTTTGTATTTTATTTAGAGACAGGGTCTCACTGATTTGTTTACTGCCTTGCTTTTGCTGAGGCTGGCTTTGAACTCACAAGCCTCCTGCCTCAGCCTCACGAGCTGCTGGGATTACAGGCATGAGCCACCGCACCTGGATTTTTTCTGCATCTTACCTATAAATATTGGAGCCTCTTAGAGCCCTTAGGGGAGATCTTCTTTTCTTTTCTCTCTTGCTTCTTCCATGTTCTCAGGAAGCCCTGTAGTTAACCTGAGCAGATGAGTGCTGCATTCATATAACTATGATAACTGAACTTTTCCTAGTTCAGGGGCAGAGATCTCCAAAACTGAGGTGCAATACAATACTATGCTAGTGTTTGTCCTTCAAAGGTCCCCATGTTAAAGGCCAGGCCACTGGCCTATTGGGAAGTGGTAGAGACTTTAGAAGGTGGGACTTAATGGAAATAAGATCAGTCCCTGGGGACATGCCCCTGAAGGGGATACTGGGATCCTGGCCCCTTCATCTCTCTAGCTTCCCAGCCACAGTGAGATGAAAAGTTCTCCTCTGCCATGCACTTCACTGTGGCATGCTGCCTTGTCAAAAAGCAGTATGGCCAAGTGACCAGATTCAGGGTAAATGTGTGTTTTCTAGGATCGAAGTGTAGTCTCCAAGAGCTATCTTGAAAGATGTCCTTCTCAGGAAGTCTTTCTGCCAAGGGTAGGGTGACTCTGCAAAGAACTAGAAATGCACTAGCTGCTCACTTTTGCCCTACTTGGAGGGCACCAAGGCCACGTTTATATCTCATCAGTTACTTCTCCTCTGTCCCTTAAGCCCCTTGGAATCCTTTCAAAACTCAAGAATCATCCTGAACTACTGGAAGACGGAGAGCTGCTGCTCTCTATGGGCTCAGAGTCCAATATAGGAGAACTAAAGGAGATGAGAGGTTCCAATTTGGATGAGCATTTAGAATTTTACTAATTTAGAAACGATCATGGATTTTTATTTGCCTGATACTGATGTGAAAAGCCATGACAGTTCCCTATTTAGGGGGAAAGAAAGAATAATTGAGCAGAAAGGAGTTAGAGACAGGTTGGAGAAAGTTATTAAGCTGCCTTCTAACTGCAAATAATGGTTGCAGTTGTATATTAAGCCCAGACTTCTCCTCTGAGCTCTGGAATTAAATATGTTGCTAACCACTTATCATCTACTTGGATACTTTGTAGGCATCTCTAACTTAACACATCCAACACTTGATTCTAGTCTCCTCTCAGCACTGATCTGATATTCCTTCAAGCTCTCCCCATGCCCTGACAAGATCCTCCATCCACCCACTCTCCAAAGCCAGAAAACCAACAGTGCTCCATTCCCCACCCACCACATGTCTACTATTTTAACAAGCCCTCTTCATTCTGACTGCAAAATATGTAGCATCCTCATCTATCCATCATCATTATTTAACTCTTGTTCAGGGCACACTCATCTTTCACCCAGACCACACTACAATAATCCCTAATTGGTTTCCTTATATCTATGGTTGCCCCTTTTCAATCTTCAACATAAAAGCCACTGTATTGATTACATAAACATTTAATCAAGGTGTCACATCACACAGGGTTTTAACATAAAGCAAGTTTTCCTTTTTTGAATAGTTGCTAAACTATTTACTCTTAAGTTGCTAAACTGTTTACTCTTAAGTAGTGTCTCCCTGAGCAATATTTCAGCCTGATCCCCCTTGTTCTTGGTCACTTTTGGTTAGTTGGTCTCATTCAGCTTCTAAGACTGAATCCCATTTATCTGAACACTTTAACCCCATATTCAGTCCGGCTCCCATGGCTCTGAATGGAGGGCCATTGCTCTTCTTGGCTGTTACTTTTCTAGGTCTGTGGTAAGAAGAGGCTAGGGTGACAGAGTGATGTCATTCGGAACCACAGCCTATTCTGGCACCTCCTATTCTAACATGTGGCTGGCTGGGTTCTATGGATTGTTTTTCATTTGCTTGCTTGGTTTTCTTTTATTTTTAATCCATGTATGAATGTTGGAGTGCTACTTAAAGCATAGCCCATGACAGAATAAATACAGAAGGTATGCATCGAGAGCAATTTGTCATTGACCTGGCATCCCACCATCCCTGAAAAGGGAATGGACAGCTTGTTTTTATTTCATTTTGCTAGTAATTTATTCTTATTGTCTTTTCAGAAGAAACAGTCCATAATAGCGTGGGAAAGTAAGAAGAAAAGAAAGAAGGAAAGAGAGAGGAAGGAAGGGAGAACATGACAGGAAAGAAAACAATAAGAAAGAAAAGAAAAGAAAGTGGGGGGAAGCCAGCCTTTTATCACAAGTAGTTTTAAAAATCAATGCACTGGCATATGTTATATATTCTCTATAAACTGCCTAAAATTTCCTGTAAGAAGTACGTAAACACTCAACTCCACAACTTCAATTCTCTTAGGTGATAATTTACCCTCCCTCCCACTGATGTTCTCTTTCTACACGATCCAACTATATGCACCTACTCCTTACCCACCTACCTGACCAATTTCCCCATCACAACATTGCCAACCACCATGGCTTTTTTCAATTATGTTATTTGAATTGCTGTTTGAATTCAAATGAATCTATATTATAGTGCCTAAATGTAAATGCTTTTTTGGCCCACCACGGATCATGATTCTCAATAACAGTCTTAGGCCCTATTGATTTGTTCCTAAATTTCTTTACCATTTATAATGAAATTACTTGCCTTTATTTACACATCATTCATTTCACACTTTATATAAGAACTTTCTTCAAAATGATTGTTCAGGGAGATTAATGAATCCATTTGCATTAGGAAAAGCAAATATCACAAGGAACAGGAATAGAATGTTTTTATAATGATAATGTTACACATTTTTCTGAGTGCAATCTGTTGGAAATTCTCCTTCTAATTAAAAAAAATGAAGATAAATTAAAATCAGTTTGGATTTATCTCAGTTTGATTGTTGTGGTTCAATGTACTCCAAAGAGAAAATGCCTTGTTAAGGATCAACTGAAGGGCTGCTTTTCCTGCAATCACATTTGGCTTTTTGTCAATGTTAGGGTTATTTTTCTCTTCTACGTAGAGTAAATATGCCAATCTGTCTGTCTAAAATATAAAAAAATAAAATTCAAAGATGTTGAGCCCTTACATCTGTTAAATTTGATTGATTTTGTTACAACAAGAGCATGAGTTGTACAGAATGCATTTAGAATTGTACAAGTTAAGAAAATATGTTTTATGTGTGTGCATGTGTGTGTGTGTGCATGTAGGAGGACAAGAATGAAGAAGAGAAAAAGAGAGAAAAAAGAGGGAGGAGGAAGAGTCTATAGAGAGCTCATGTTTTGTTTTTACAAGATTTGGAGAGATTACAACATTGCTTTTCTGACATCCTCTAATTTTATAATCTTTTCTATTCTACCTATTCTATCTATCACTTCACTCTTATTTTTTTACCATTTATCTCCTGAAAAGGAATCTCTAAAGAAGAAAAATACAAGCAAGCTTTCCAATCTCACAGCCATGGTAGCAGCATCTTGGGACCCGAGTAGCGGTAACCGGACATACAACCTCTCTGTGGCCTTCCCATTCCTCCTCTCAAATTCACCTAGGCTGTCCTTGGAATGCTTCCTTTATCTGTCTTCCCTACCCTCAACCTTAAAAAACCAAACCAAACCAAAACAAAACAATAAAAAAGATACTTAAAGGGTAAGGGCAATAGTGATGATTATTATGAATGAATTCATAAAAATACACAGACCTTGAGTCAAATATTATTGTCATAGGGTCTAGATGAGCTGATGGCATGTCCCTTCCACTTCTCCTATTCTCACCAAGCATTTCTGGACCTGCTGGTGTGTTGGGCATGCAGTGTTCTCCCTTTCTGTATGTACAATGCAACCATGGCAAATCATCTTCTGCCACAAACAAGCTGGTAGTTTGTGATTGAACTGGTAGATGGTAGGAACTACATGAGGCTAATCACGTTTGTGTTTTATAAAAGCCTAAACTTATGAAAAAGATTCTTACATGCTTCAAGGTTATGGAGGAGAGAAGCATCTTTGTGGGTAAAATGTAAGGTCGGCAGGGGACAGAAAGAGCCAGAAAGAAAAGAAGGGACCCAGCATCTCCCCAGGTGGAAAGAGGATGGAGCCCAATGGGCATGAGGAAGGAGACTTGCTCTGCTTTCTGATAGGGCCCTGGGGAAGGAGACAGGGGATTTTCATATCTGAATTTCACCACAAACACCATCTCCAAAGGAGCTCCAAAACTTTAAAGGATTGTGAGAGCTTCGAACCAGCAGGCATCTGAGCAGAGACCAATGTGGATCCCATTCTAGAAGAGCTTTCTCAAATATTTACCTTTCATAAAACCTCAGGACCTTTGCACAATTCTGAGGAATGTTAAGGATTTAGTGTAGGAGCATAGAGTTGTATTTAAATTGATTTCAGGAAATCAAGAGATGTTACATTTTTTATATGAAATTCACAACCATTCTATAAGTACTGTTAATATAAAAAGAAACAGAAAAAAATCACAATATGTTTGTATATGATTATATAATAATCGTAAACTTTACATCTGTGTATTGTATGTGGAAGTCAAGTATCCTTCAATTAAAGATCTATGTCCTTTTTAAGTGTCATAAGCATCACTATGGGCAGGGATCCTTGTCCACGGGAGTCCTCCACTCAGAGCACCTCTTGCATGCCCATGAAACGCCAGTACCCATAATCCTGTGTCTCCATCTAATTAGAAACTAAGTAGCTTTAGTTTTAGTTTCAGCTTTCCTAGTGCAATTCCATCTAAATAGTTGCCACCTTGATTCTCTGACATAGTCCACAAGCTTGTCAAAACTCATTCATTTTGAGATCCAATTTCTCACATCTCATCAACAGGAAACCAACAGGGTTGTGGCAGGTCCTCAATAAGTACTTCTGTGCAATTCTTTGTACTCTTTACTCAGTAGCAAGTCGTGTGTGTGTGTGTGTGTGTGTGTGTGTGTGTGTGAGAGAGAGGGGGGGGGGCTGATTAGTGGATACTTCCATTATTTTTTATGATTTATCATTTTTCATTTTTAAATATTCTTTCTTGTTATTGATCCTTTATTCCAAGGATACATTGCTTCCTGCCTCTGTACCAGAGTATTGCAACATGAAAACTCAGTCAGAAATTTATCCAATGACCAGATAAACTCTCATAAATGCGTTGTTTACAGCGTAAGAACATAAATACTTATTTATGTGTATCTCTTGCAAAATATCTCTTTCATATCTGATGGCCAGTAATTTGAACTTAACTAATTTCCTGTAAAAATAAATTGTAGGAACCAAGGAAGAATATTACATGTTTGAAAAATGTTTTCTGCCTGGCATAAAAAAATTAAATTAAATTTATATGCTAATTGTGACAAGAATGGCCATTTGGATGATTCTACATTACAAGCATCCACTGAAATGAGGTCCCCAGTTGTCACCGTGTACATCAAAAGGATCTTAATTTGAGGAATAAATATGTGATGATAGTGATTATGTGTGAATTGTGATTATATTCTTCAATAAAGAAAATATGCTGGGATTTACAACTTTCCTCTGAGAATCAATCAATGAATTAACACATATTGAACACCCACAGGGTTCCTGAAGCTGAACAAACAAATTACTTCATCAACCTGAAAAAACATCAGTTGGTGGACTAGCTGAGCAATGAACAGGGCTGAGCATAGCCCCAAGCAGAACCATCAGGCAGGAGGAATTTTATTTTCACGAAGATAGCATCTCCATTGTCAGTGAGTCCAACAAACAGTTCAGACTAGAAGTTCCAGCTCACTTCCATTCTTAGCTCTATCACCTGCTAACTGCTTAATAGTATCCAGGATGCTTCACCTTCCTGAGTTTTAATTCTCTAATGATAAAATGAAAAATGATTGCTCTGTCTTATGGATAGTTTCAAAGGAAACAAGAAAAAAACAAGAAATGAGAAATTACTTTTCAAATTATTAAATACTAAAAAGTTTCATTTTCTTTTCTATTTCCCCAAAGATGTTTCTTTTCATGATCTCTAATCCCTCTTCTTCTTTTTCGTCTAAATCCTCTCTCCAATGCCCTCCATATTGCTAAATCAAAACAACACCCTGTTCTGGATTTTCATCTTGCTGAACCTGTCAGCCACCTTCAACAAGCTCACCACTCATTAGCTCCTCTTCCTTCAAATACTTTCTTCATTGAGCTCCCAGGACATAAACTCCTGCTTTTCTCCCTAAATCACCGGCCATGTTTTCTTCTAAATTTTTAATCCTTAGAGTTCAAGGGCTTGAGTTCTCAGACCTTCTCTTTTTTCACTAAATGTTACCTGTTCTCTTCTCAGGACACTCATCTAGTGTCATTACTGTAAGTATTACACCTATTTTGATTATTTAGACATCAGTCCAGATGTCCCTTGCAAATCTAAACTCTTATTTAGTTCCACTGAGGTAGCTCTTAAAATTATTAATAAAAATGTGTTGAGATGTGTTGAACAGTTCATTTTCTCCCCTGTGTCTATCCCGCTCTCAGACTTCCTTTCTCAGTTAATGACAACACCATCTTTCCCTTTGACCAGCCAAAATTCTAGTCACCTTTGACTGCTCCCTTTCTCTTATATTCTGGACCCAACCGGGAATCCTGCTGACACTGCCTTCAAGGTCTGTCTACCAATCAGCACTTCCCTCACCATGATGCTGGTTAAAAAAAGAAAAGAAAATATCATTTCTCTAGATTACTACATGCGCCTCCTAACCATCTCCCTGCCTTTCTATGGCTTACTCTCAATAAAGCAGCCAGAGTGGTCCTCTTAAAACATGTCTCATTGTGTGCCTCCTTTGTCGAGGTCCTCCAATGGCTCCTCATATGATTAGGGTAAAATTCAAGACCTTTACAATGATTACATGTCTTAGAAAAAGTAACACACACACACACACACACACATACACACACACATACACAAGGGCGTGGGGGGGGAGACCATTATCTCCAATCTCATCTCTTACTCATTTTCTCCTTACTCTGCCCCAGGTATGATGGCCTCTGTGCTCTTCCCTAAATACTCCAACTTACCCCCTCCTGCCTCAGGGCCCTTGCTTTCTGCATGCTATCCTTAAAAAGATATTTCACCAAGGTAGACAGGACTCGCTCTTTCAGTTCTTTCAACTTTCTTACTCAAATTTCACTTTTTAAGTAAGATATTTTCTGAAATACTTTGTAAATGGAAAACTATCCAATTCCTGACCCCCTATTGTCCTCCTTAATGTGTCGTAATTACATTTTTGTTGCTTATACGTTAAAGTGTTCCATAAAGAAATGTATGTTCTGGTACTGCTGTATGCCAAGCAATGAGAACAATGCTTGTCACAAAATAGCAAGACAACGAATAATTTTTAAGTGAGTAAGTAAATGATTATTGTTATTACTGATCCTGTACATAAAATTATCCCTGATAATTCCACGTTCTAGGGAAAAGACATTTTAGAACTTAAATGAATACTGCAGTACATACTTGTATACTGATTGGGAAGTTGGTTTTGATTGTTTGTTCTAGATTTATTATTGAAGCTGCATATCAATTATTTATCAGCTGGAATAACTAGGGGAGCCAGATGAAGAATTCACATCTGCTCAGTAACTCTTGTTTTCCATGACCTGCTACCGGGTGCTCATAGGAAGAGTAGAGAAGAAACTGGAGAGACCCCTTCACAGAATAGTACATATGAGAGGAGCAGATTGGATGCTCTGGGGTCAAGCAAATCATCACCTACTTCTCTGAAGTCTTCTTTCCCATGAAGTAAAGGCTCTAACCACTGATGCAAGAATAGAAACTTCTTTTCCTTCTGGGCAGAGGAAGAGATCTTTATACTATTCCATAAGTGCTTTAATATCATTATGTCTAAGTAAGGCACAAGCTGTGTTTTTAAGAATTCTTCATTCAATTTTCTCTTTCATGAAAGTTACTTTGCTCTCTGGAATTTCAGAAGTATCCCCCCACCACATTGGATTAAACTTCCTCTCAAAGTAGCAGGATGCCAGACAATATCCTTTGAGACATCAGCAACTCCACGTAGTGGGTTCCAGATGCCATCATCTGTAATATTCAGCTTAGAGACAGAGACTATAGGAATGAGTTAAGTAAAACAGCTAAGAAATGGGAGTTCATTAACCCACTTGAATCGAATGTATGAAAAATGATATGTCAAGAGTTTTGTAATGTTTTGAATAACCAATAAAAAAAAGAAAAAAAAAAGCCTACCTAGCTGAGATCTAGCTGAAATCTTGAGCAGGAAAAAAGATGATTGGCTGGAATGGATAATCTTAATAAGTCTTCAAAAACATGACATGATACGATACTTCAGATGTTCAGGCACCACAAAATGGAGGAAAGAACAAGAAAGATTCATTCATACTGTAAAGATTCTGTATCTGGTCTGTTGCTTCTTTATTGTATAAATTTGAAATTTATGAAGGTCAGTCTCCTGACTTATAAAATGTGACTAATGATATTTACTGGACTTGAATGTGTATGTACAACATACACATTCAAGAAACAAACATAAAACACAAACTAAAAATTCATTGTATCCCACTACTTCTATTAAATAAATACTAGCTAGTAAAATAAATACTAACTAGAAAAAAAAAACAGCTAAGAATTTTTAAAAATCATGAAGTCAAGAATTCCTTTGTTTTGCCTATCAATAGGCTAGACAGAGTAGAGGAATAATCAGTCACCATGAAGATAGGTCAACATAAATATTAAACTAAAACACAAAGAGAAAATAATATGAAAGCAGGAAGGAGTACCCAAGAGCCATGGGACATTTGTCAGTCTAACATGTAGGACGTGGTCTTGCGGAACTAGAATATACAGAACAGAGCAGAAAAATATGTGGAGAGATAATTGCCAAGAATATACCAGAATGAAGAAATACATGAAAACATAGACCCAGAAACTCAGAAAGTCAAAAACACAAATCTGCAAATTGCACATACATCTGGGTGCACCAGTCAAACTGCTGGAAACCAAAATTAAAAGGGAAATCCAAAAGGCAGATGGGGGGTGGGGGAAGGACCTTGTATGCAAAAATAAACATACAGCAGAATTTTCATCAGAAACTGTTTTACTATACTATACGATGATGTGTGTACTGGACTATACTATGCACTGGAAGACAACAGAGTGACATCTCTAAAATATTGTCAAACAAAAATTCCAAGTCCAGGTAAAATGTAGAAAAAAAAATGAAAGATACATATGTTAAAAATGTAACACAAAGGTGTTCAAAAAATGAATGTGTGAGAATTTGTTGTCAAAAGAACGGTATATTAAAAAATACTAATAGTAGATCTTCAGACAAGATCCCTATCTCTCACCACACATAAAAGTCAACTCAAAATGGAGATTCATGCATGCCATGTCTATAACAGCACAATTCACAGTAGCCAAGTTATGGAACCACCCTAGGTGTCCATTGATGGATGAATGGAAAAAGAAAATGTGGTGTACATACACGATGGAATTTTGGTCAGCCATAAAGAAGAATGAAATTAAGTCATTTTCAGTAAAGTGGATGGAATTGAGAGCATTATGTTAAGTGAAATAAGCCAAATGTAGAAAGTCAGGGGTTATATATTTTTGTCCTATATGCGGAAGCTAGAGAGGAGAGAAGGTTAAAAAAATATATGTGTGTGAGATGGTTCTCATGAAAATAGAAGGGAGATAGGTAAAGTAGAGGAAGGGGGTCATGGAGGTATTTAGGAGAAGCAAAGGAAGTACAGGGAAATGAAATTGACCAAATTATATTGTGGTATTTTATGCCTGTACACATATATAGAAAAAAATAGTAGACTCCAGACACAAAAAGTGTGAAATCATTTCAAAGCTTAATTCTATACAACAACAACAACAAAAGAAAAATGTGCAGGAAAAGATTAAAAATGAAAATAACTGAAAGATATTTTATTGCATTACTAATAATATTAAACAATGATTGAATGCCTAAAATAAAATAACAACAATATATTGTGGGGTTAAAAACATGAAATTAAATTCTTCATCCAAAATCCTGTTCAGATAATTGAATGGACAACAATAATAGTACAAAGGATGGGAGGAAGAAATTGGAAGCACACTATTGTAAGATTCTTACACATTATAAATGAGGAGGCTTGCTATTTAAAGGTTATCATGATAAGTTAATGATTCGTTGTAATCTACAGAGAAAGCACTAAAAGATGTATAGTTAATAAGCCAATAGTAATAAAAAACAAATAATTTTTAAATGTTAATTATTTCAAAAGAAAGAACAAGAAAAACAAACAGATGGTTTAAAGAGAATACAACTCATAAGATAGCAACTATTAATACATCAATAAAGAATTATATCAAATGTAAATGACACAAACATCCTGATTAAGTAGCAGAGATAGAATGATTAAAACAAAACTTTTCAACAACTAAATATATTAAGAAATCCTATTATAGAGGCACATAAAGATGGCTAGAAAATGATAAAGGATAGAAAATGATATAGTATAGAAGCATTAAACAAGATAGCTAGAATGATTATTTATAATATCAGATAAAGTTGACTGCACAAGGAATGGTGCTGGAGGTGAAAGGATCTATAACAATCAAGTCATCAATTAAGCCTAAACATTTTATATGAATATACACTAAATCAGGCAGTTTTTAAATGCATGGAAGCAAAAATTAGAAGAACTGCAAAAAGAAATAGAAAAATTGGAGACCTCAATAGTTCTACTTTCATAACTGATAGAATAAGTTGACAGAAAATCAGTAATGTTGTAGACAACCTAAATAACACTGTCAACAACTTAGCCTAATTAATATTTATAGACTACTATACTACATGGGCTGAACCATATCCTTTTATAGACACATGAAACTTTCCCCAAGATAGACTATGTTTTGAGCCATAAAGAAATATCAACAAATTTTAAAGAATTTAAATCAGACAACTTGCTATCTGACCACATGGAATTAAAATGAAAATCAATAACAGAAAGAAATCTGGAAATGCCCAAGTATTTGAATCTAAATAATACACTTCAATAGCCCCTGGGTCAAAGAGAAAACAACAGTGGAACTTTTAAAAATTTGGCACTGAAAATGCAATGTATGAAGCATCCAAATCAGTGCTTGAATGGAAATTTATATGTACTAAATGCCAATTTTAGAATGTAAAAATTTTTGAAGAGGGGAAGGGAGGGGTGACGGGAATGGGAAAGACAGAATTAATCAGACATAACTTTCCTATGTTCATATATGAATATATGACCAGTGTAACTCCACATCATGTACAACCTCAAGAATGGGAAGTTATACTCCATGTATGTATGATATGTCAAAATGCATTCTACTGTCATGTATAACTAAAAAGAACAAATGAATAAATAAATAAAAAGAATTTTTGAATAAATAAGGAAGAGGAGAGAAAACGAACAGACAAAAGAAAAAACTAAAAATAAGAGCAGAGCTTAATGGAATTTAAAACAGATAAAAAAATAGAATTAAAAGCTGGGTTGGGGTCTTAGCTCAATGGTAGAGTGCTTGCCTAGCATATGTGAGGTACTGTGTTTGGTTCTCAATACCACATATAAATAACTAAATAAATAAAATAAAGGTCCATTGACAACTAAAAAATATTTTAAAAAGAACTAGTAGCTTTTTTTTTCTTTTGAAAAATGATAATAATAAATGTGGCAAAGTTTCCCAAGGAAGGGCCCAGGCTGGGCCTGATGCTCTCACAGCTGAATTCTATCAAACATTTAAAAAAGAATTATTTGCCAGTCCTTCTCAAACTCTTCTAAAAAATTGAAGAAGTAATACTTCCAAACTCATTTTACAAGGCCAGAATTACCTGGAGACTAAAGTCAGAAAAAAAATACAATAAAAGAAAGTGACAAGGCAATATCTTTGATGAACATAGATGAAAGAAATATTAGCAAAAGAAATACTATCTAACCAAATCCAATTGCACATTAAAAGAATCATTTGCCATGATTCAGCAGGAGTTGTTCCTGGGATACCAGAATTTGTCAACATAGGTTTATCAGTAAGTATCATGTACCATGCTACCAAAGTGAAGGATATGAATTATATGTAATTTAAATTCTGCATCTCCATAGATAAAGAAAAAAGTGTTTGATAAACCTCAATACCTTTTATGATAAAAATTCTCAACAAATTTATGATAATCCCAAAGTTAATGAAACTTTGATAAGCCCAAAGTTAATAACATTCAATAGTTAACAGCTGAAAGTTTTTCTTCTAAGATCAGAAATAAGACGAGGATGCCCAATTTTACCACTTTTTTACAACATAATTAAAATAAGATATCCCAATTAGAAAGGTAGATGTTAAATTTTCCCTATGTACAAATAACATGATCTTATATGCAGAAAATTCTGAAAACCCCATCAGAAATACTGTGAGAACTGACAAATAAATTAAGTAATGTTGCAAATTATAAAATCAACATACAAAATCCATTGCTTTTCTATACACTAATGATAAACTATCTGAAAAATAAAATTAAATATTCCATGTTTGATAGCATTAAAACAAATAAACATATTTAGGAATATTTTTAACCAAGGAAGTGAAAGGTCTATACACTGAAAACTATAAAATACTGTTGAAAGACAGTGAAGACACACAAAAAATGGAAAGATAGTTTGTGCTCATGGATGGCAAAGTTAATGCCGTTAAAATGGCCATCTTACCTAAAACAATATACAGATTGAAAATTTGATGCCACCAAAAACTTCAATGAAGTTTTTCACAGAAATAGGAAAAAAACCCACTAAAATTCTTATGTGAACAACAACAACAACAGCAAATACACAAAGCAATCTTTGGGATAAATACATAAATCTTATAAATGAATAGCAAATATAAGACCACCTAAAGAAGAATGAGCAAAGGAGACTTCAACAAATTCCTTACAAGTTCAGGTGACCAGTTATGGATTGAATTGTATCTCCCCCAAATTCACATATTGAAGTCCTAATCCCTAGTTCTTCAATATGACCCTAATAAGGTTGTTGCCTATGTAGTTAGTTAAGATGAGGTCATACTGGATTAGGGTGAGGCTGCTCACCCAATATGACTATTGTTTTTATAGAAAGAGGAAATTAGGACACACACACACACACACACACACAACGCCATGTGATCATCACAGTAGTAATTGGGGTGATACCTCTGTGAATCAAGGCGTGTTAGGGGAGAGGTATGGAACAGATTTGTCTCCACAGTCCTTGGAAGGAATTAATGCTACCAACTATTTGGTCTCTGACTTCCAGTCTCCAGAACTGTGAGACAATAAATTTATGTTTGAGCCACCCAGTGTGTGGTATGTTATTACAACCGCTCTATCAAATTAATAAATGGTCAATAAACCTAGGAAAATGTGATCAAGCTAATAATTAGAAAATTTAAAATAATAAAGATCTATTTCTACACACCTGTCAGATTGTCAATAGCAAACCATACCAATGAAGGCTGAGGATGCAGATCAATAGAACTATCAAGAACCACTTTCAAAACAATTAGAAACAACTCGTTGATATCATCCAATAAAGTTAAGTGTATACATAAGCCTCTGATCCATCCATTCCACTCTTAGGTGCCTAAGTGACTAGTCAATACATAGAAAATAATGATTTTTTTGTACCCAAGACACATTCACAAGAATGCATTAAAAGAAGCAAAATGAGAAACAAACTAATCAATCAACAGCAAAGTAAATAAATAGATCAGGGTATATGCATATGGAATACCTTGAAGCATATAAGCTACAGCTATATATTCCAAATGTATGACTGTTACACACAAAATTTTTAAAATGATATGTTTGGTCACACAGAGGCTGTAGTTTGGATCTTGAGTGTCCCCTGAAGATCCATAAGTTGAAGGCTCTATCCCTAGGGTGATGCTGTTGGGAGGTAGGTGGTGGATCTCTAAGAGGTGGGGCCTCATAGGAGGTCCTTAGGTCATTGGAGTGTGCTCTGGAGAGAAAAAGTGGGACCTTGGCCTCTTCCTCTACGTTCTTTTCACTTTCTGGCCATGAAGTCAGCAGTCTTTCTCCCTCTCATGCGCCTGCCATGTTATGCTGCCTCTCCACAGGCCCAAACCAACAGGCCCGATCACTCACAAACCTGTCAGCCAAAATAAACCTTCTCTTCTATAAGTCAATTATCTCAATTTACAAATATTTTGTTATATTGACAGAAACTTGTCTACCTCAATAGGTGTTTGTTTCATGATTATTTATTGAACCAAATACATCATATATTCTCTAATTACATTTCATAATAAAAATTCTAATAATTTTTTTCCATTTGGAGAAAGTTCTACCCAGTGGCTTCAGTATTTAAGGAGAAATGAATCAGTTGGCCATCCATAAACACATAGTCTGGAGTGTAAAAATAACATGATTTTGTTTAAGGAAAATGATTGATATGTGGTAAGGAGTTAGTGTCTATTGTGCACGTGCTATTAATTGCTTGAGACACTTGAGTGCAAGTATACTGGTAAAGCTATATAATTTTTCATAAAATAATGGGCACACATGAAAGTCAACTATTCCATCTTGTGGACAAGGGGAAAAATGGAGATCTGCTTCCAAACTTGAAGCCAAAATTTGCTATACATAGCTGCTGAAGAATCAATGTCAGTGGTTAACTTGATTCATTGGTAAAGGACTTTTAAGAGAAAGCATGCATGCTTGAGAATTAATCCCCATGGAGACAGATGTAGACACTCCCTCCCTGTGGATTTGCTTCTTTCTCTACTTGGCACAGTGCTCTAGAGGATGGTAGGCTCTGAACTGCTTCCTGGCTCTGCTGAAATCCTAAGATTATAAACAATAATACTTTTCAGGACTCATTACTGAATTTTTCTCACTTTTTTTTCCCTAAATTTTCTGAGGTTTGGGGTAATTCAGCTTCTGTGGGTTGTTGGAGCTAACTCTTATTCACAATGCTCTTCTCTCTGGTCACATAATGGGCCCATAAAGAAGGGAGAGATATAGCAGGTGGGTCTTCTTAGAAAACTTTTGCTTTCTTGATCCAAAGGAAATTCTTGTTGTATGGAATGCCATCAAGATGTAAGCAGATGCCAAGGGTATAGGTGGCACACACCTGTAATCCCAGCAACTCTGGAGACATAGACATGAGGATTACAAGTTCAAGGCCAGACTCAGAATCTTGGCAAGGACCTGTCTCAAAACAAAAACAATTAAAAGGGCTAGGGACTCCGTAGTAAAATGCCCCTGGGATTATTCCCTAGTACCAAAAACAAAACAAACAAACAAACAAACAAAACCCCCCCCAAAACAGAAACAAAGATGCAAGCAGTGTATCTTTCCACGGTGAGGCAGCAAGCATGAGACCTGAAGCTACCATCCTATACCAAGGATTGTTGAGCAGAAACTTTGACCAAATCTGTAGGCCAGTCATCACTGCTGTACAGCAGCTTTAGCTGGGATCACCTATCTAGGATTCTCCTCATCACATAGTGCTAATTAAAGAGGCTATATTCTATGATAAAGCATTTCTAGAAGTATTAGAACCTAATTATTTCTCACTTTGCCTGCCTGGTGATAATACACTCCATGTTGTAAGGCCCTATCTGCAGACCTGTGTCATATAAAATCACTGAATGACAGTCATGTGAAACTTGACTTAAAATCAGCAAAATACCTAGATTAGAAATTTTAATTTCAAAATCAATTTGATAACAAGCTTCTAGTAAACTACAACTCCTAGGAAGACCCACATTTTAAAAACAGGCAGTGAGATCTAAAATTAAACAAAAATGATAATAGTGAGGAGGCCTTTCAGTGCCAAAGAAATAACACTGAATTTGGAGCAGATGTTTCTGAAATTCACTCCTGAGTTTGATTTTCTCCTTGAGGAAGTGACTTAACTACTTAGTCTCAGTTGCCTTGTCTGTTAAATCAGCTAATAATTCCTTCCTTACAAGATCGTTGTTACATGAGGAAAAATAGCAATCATATCGTAGGACAAGGCATGTGTTCAATAACTGCCAGCTATCATTAAAGCTCCAAAATCAAGGTCACTCGTTATGTGATTTTGGATCCATTGATTCTTCTTTTATATAAGTGGATTAGCCAATGACTCTCCAACATTCTACAACTACATAAGTTGCCCCTGTAATAAAACTGTGTCTCATAAAAGAGGGGCGGCAGAGAAAGAGAATGATCCCTGAGGTCCAGTTCTAGCTTTGTCACTGCCCAGCTGTTTGACCTTATTATGCAAATCAACCCAGGAGCCACAGATCCTCCTGTGTAAAACTGTAGAGCTGGGTGAGTATGCTTTCTTATAGTCTCTGATTGTTTGGGTACCAGATGAAGTTCTCTGATACTGTTGGTCATGGCTGGCAAACAGACAACATGAACTTTCATTAAAGCAGAAGGGAGTTCAAAGTTAGCGGAGCTCATTTGGCTGTCACCGCATTCCATGATCAACCCCTAAGACTTGGATGTCTGGCACAATTTTGATCAAAGGCTCACACTTGCATGTCTGGATTCTGGTGTCTTGTGTCAGGAAGTCTGTTTGAGACAAAGATGCTTCTCTGGCTCTTGGATAAAAAGGAAGTTTCAGACTGTTGTTAAAAGACGGGTGTAAAATGTGGGTGGGTGAGACACACAGTGAAAAATACATCACACTGAATTTAACCATCATGTACATCCACAAGAAATTAATTTTTTAAAACTGGGTAAATGACAGAAAGATCAATAGAGAGAAGGGAGCAGGAGGTGGGGAGAGGACGGGTGGAACTGGAGACTGAATTAGAACATGATATGTTCTATGCTTTAATAATTATATTAAAATGGATTCTAATCTATTGTTGTGTATAACTGAAAAATAAATTTATAAAAATTTTAAGAAATATATGTAACTCAGCCTAAAGAAGCATTTTGAATTTCATCAGGACATACAAGGCCTCTGTAAGAAAATGACATAATAATTAAAGAAAAGGAATTACAAACTTGAGACCCCCAAAATCTATTTGCTTACCTAGGGGGAAGACACTGGGGTGCAAACATATCGACTTAAGTAACTAGTTGATTTCAGGAGAAAAGACTGCATTTCGGAATGCCTCTGCTTCTGCAGCAGTCAAAAATAGAATCGCAAAGAAAGTCCACAGCAACATTGCTGGCCGGGTCCAGTTAGTAAGAACTTGTGCTGTTGTGTGTGGTCTGGGTCTGAAGTCTTTTAAAACACTTAGAGGAATTTGATCTTCTATGCTTGGAAGTCTGATTTATTTGACTTACAAGATCAGCACTTAGCAAAGTCTCCTTAGATCTGTATTAGAGTGTTTAAAATAGTTTGTGTCTTAGACAATTAAATATTTGAGAAAACACAGATGTTTTAAAATTGTTGTCATTTATCAGAGGCAATTTGATTAGATATATAATGTGTTGTTTGAAAAAGAATTTGATCTGAAATATCAAATTCACAAAAGCATTTTTTTTTCAAAATTACTGAATGGAAAAATGAAGATCAGTAAGTCAAGATTAAAAATTTTTAATTTTAAAATTCTAACTTTAGTCAAAGAAATTTTGATTAAAATGAAGTATCAGATAGAATTCTCATTGCTGCACAAAATCCTCACCTGCCTCAGGACCCTCAGTATTTATGATCTGGCTCTGGCTAGCACAGGGGAAATGCAGCCCAAGAGTACATAAATCTCCTTCTAAGTAGGTAGGCTCAGGAATCTGACACAAAGGTTCATGCCAATGCCTACATTTGTCTGCCATCTCGTGGTAGAGAAGGATAATTGCATCTTCAGAAGTTAAGAAAATTCTAAAGTCATAGATTTGTTTTTAGCAGAATTTTCACTTCTGTAAACATATCTATCACAGCTGGTTCACATCATAATGATTTATATACATGGCCACCTCTTTCGCTGCCTGCAGGCAGTTTTCTACAGAATGCTTTCTTACTAAAGAGGGCTTTACAGAAAGTGTTCAGTAAAAGTACGTAGAACTAAATAGGTGTGCAAAAGGGTTGAGCACAATTTACAAATCAATCTCATAGGTTCCATATTCCTTTTACCTTAAAAATTTGATCAAAGATTATTATTCTCTTTGTATATTCTATCACACTACTGTATACTTTCTGACTAGAGTAAAAGATAAGATAATGGAATTTCTCTTCCTTTGCATTGAGAATATAGAAGAGAATTTTCAAGTATACAATCTGTTAAAAATAATGTTATTAATTGTTCTATTAATTTGTAATGTATTCTATCTCTTAGTCTATCAAATATTATGTGCATTTGAGAAAATGTATTCAAGCACTATGTTTATCAAACATCATCTTCCACAAACAATGTCATACTTTTAACAAATATATCACTTAAGAATCTTAATTTTATCTGGGCATAGTGGTGCACACCTGCAATCCCAGCACACAACAGGCTGGGCTGGAGGATTCCTTGAACCTGGGAGTTTGAGAGCAGCCTTGTTAATATAGTGAGGCTCCATATCAGACAAAGAAAAAATAATCTCAATCTTTCAACTCAAATAAAATGATCGTATTTTAAAATGATAATTAACTAACACAGATGAGGTAGAGTAAAAATAAAGAGACAACAGAACCCTTGATTTAATCTCAAGTGTCCTGATATCAAATCTGCCTTGTAATTAAGGAATTTTACTCATCTTTTATATATATAAAAAATTTTATATATAATTTTACTCATCATTTATATATATAATTTCATCTAGATTCACAGTGAAGATGCCAGTCTGTACAATTTTCATGTATTTGAAGCTCATGTAAATATAAAATGTAAAAATACTTTATGATGTTTTGTTTCCCAAAATAATGTCCCATTCTAACCTCTAGAATCTGAGTATGCTATATTGTATGTTAAGTTTGCAGAAGAAATTAAGACTACTTATCATTTTATCTTAAAGTAAAGAGTTTCTCCTGGATTATCTAGGTGGGTCCCATGTAATCATGAGGGTCCTTACAAACAGAAGAGAATCAGAAAAGAGAAACAGGCCCTGGCTATACATTAATTTTAGCCCATAAGACCCAAGCCAAACTTCTAATTTAGGTAATAAATCTGTGTCGATTCATACTACTAAATTTGTTCTACTTTGTTGCGGTAACAATAAGAAACTAATATATACCTAGAACCTCCACATGGAAATGATATAAACTTTATATAAGTACCATTAGATTTTGAGTACTAGAATTAGACTGTAATAGTCAAGTAAGGAATAAACAATCCAACCATTCAATATAGATGCCTAAAAGAGTGCATTAATTTGGGAGTTGTTAACGTAAAATAGTGGTATATTGGGAAAGACTAAGAAATTTCCATATGGAAGAAGAGTCACAGTCATGACTTTAGTGGACATACAGAAGTTGCATATATATATTCTTTTTTTTTTCCAAAACCTATCAGAGTCCATTAATTTTGAAATTGTTAACATAAGATAGTGATGTATTGGGAAATATTGAAGTGGAGTATGAAGAAGTATGAAATAAGTCAGCTGTTCTAGCAGGTACTTGATCATGACAAAAGTGATATCTATAGTTATTCACACATACACACACACAAAAAAAAGAAATTGGAAAATGCAAATTGCTAACACCCTAATAGAGATCTGACATCTAGTAAAATATGAGGATGACTAATTTTGTCTTTAACATAATGGGTTTTTTTGGTAAACTGTCAAGTAGATCTACAGTTGAAACATTAGGTCTGCCACTGCAAAACAGAGATAAAGACCACTATTTATTTCATTTTCAGTGAGAGTAGATTGAGATCCTGTATATAAAACACTTGACCAGTGAAAGGTGTATAGCAAGTGTTTAATAAATACTGATTTTTCCATCTACTGTTGTTGAAATAGCCTCTCATGAACACCTGCCTATTCCAACAATCTGAAAAAGTCAAATCAGTTTTTTTAAAATAATTGTTGTCAGTCACATTTTAGCTCATTTTCTGTTATAATGAAAGTTAAAAGATAGAGCTTCAGGGTAAAGGTGTGAAGATCAATGTGTTGATATATAATTATTTGACACAAGAGAAACAGGTTTGCCCTTATTTCATATCTTTACCAAATTTGGGGCAATTTAATATGCATTTTGAATCACTTCTTCAATGGAGAATTAATCTTATGTCCTCTAATTTATAAAATCTGATAATGTAATTGATGGAGAATTTATCATCTGGCAATGGCATTATGAATCAATGAGTTGTTATTGATTTTACTATAAGCCTGAAATATACATTTAAATCTACATTTATGTCAAGTGTGAAAGAGCTTCTGTCTTTTCTCTATTATTAATAATTCATAAAGTCTTTATAGTGAGCTAAAATGGAAATAAATATATATGAGTAGCAAGGATTAGTAGAATTCATTCAGTTCAGTTACTTGGAGAGGTGATTCTTATCTGAAACATAGAAAACAACAAAAAGTCAACCCTAACATTTTTTTTCTTCTTCCAATAAATTACCAATTATTAAAAAGCAATTATTTATATTCATTATTCATTGTACCTATGCATTGAATTCCCCCCTCATGCACCTAACCAGAGAATAACATAAATAGGGACAATTAAAAACAGAATGATTACAACTCTTCTTCTTTTGGTGCAAAATTTAATTTAACTTTAAAATAAATTTTAAATTGTGATTGCTTTTAATCTGCAAAATTTTCCACTGTCTACTTCCCAAATATTAATGAACACAGGGAAATGAACTAAGGAAAAAGGAATTTAGCCTCTATTCTGACATCAACTAATTTTGGGGTCTTGGGCTATTTACAAAAGAAGGTCTGGGTTTTCTATTCTTACACAAAATGATAACACCTGACCTATCTACTATTTGCAATTATAGGATGATGTCTTAAGTCACCATTTGTTGAGGTCTAAAGGTTAACTGGCCATTCCATTACTGGTGTGAATGACCAAGCTGGCTAGGTTGACATGCAGAGCTCCTGGTCTTAGTGAGGAGGTGTTCCAACCACACATGTCAGGGTGGGCGCTGTGCGGCTGTAGGCTGGGATAACTGGAATGCACAGTGCATATGACCCTGCTCCCTCCTAGACCACAGCTGCCACAGTTCGGCTGCAGCAAAATAACCGGGGGGAGGGTGATGAACAACTTGTGTACATTGATACAGCAGGAGTGGGATTATTGTAGGACAGGAGGGGTATATATACATTACACACAGCTTATCTTAATTAACATAAACTAGATACAGCAGTCAACCAATAAGGAATCTCCACACTTAATGGCTCGCTGGTGTTACTTCACAAACCACTCCCTCTGGCAAAATGCCAGGCGCCATCTTGACTTGTTTACAGACCCTAACACACAGCCATCATATCTTCACACCTTTTCTCTGACTCTTGTTTTCACTTTTCCTGCAGCCTTAACTGCCGCCATTGCTTAAATCCACTTGCATCAAATTTTTAGCGTTTTCACTTTTTGGTGGCCACTATCTATCCTGGAACCTGAAAGGAAGAGCTCATCAATAAGATATCCTCAACCTTAAGCCCGTAGCATATTCTTCTCCATTATACTATCTTTGAAAATTACAAAGCTTTTGTTCTGGATTGCCTGACTTGATATAAGGAAGGATATTTACTGTCTGATGTGGGATTTATATATTTTTATTCCAGATAAATCCATTAGAATATAAGTTCTGTGAGAGTGAGTACTTGTTTACTGTTATTTCTTCATGAGCTAGAACATCTCCTGGGACAGAATAAATACAAATTTTTGATGTACACTGAGTTATATACATGAGAATTGCTTTCAGTGCCAGGGCATTGCATATGCCTGTAATCCTTAGCTGTTCGGGAGGCTGAGACAGGAGGATCACTAGTTCAAAGGCAGCCTCAGCAACAGTGAAATGCTAAGCAACTCAGTGAGATCCTCATCTCTAAATAAAATGCAAAATAGGGCTGGGGATGTGGCTCAGTGGTTGAGTGCCTCTAAGTTGAATCCCCAGTACATGGTGCCCCCTCCAACCCCCCAAAAAAGAATTGCTTTAGTAAAGTTTTAATAATTTTAAAATATATTTTCTGCTCACTTCTGAATATAGTATATTGATATATATGAGGCAGAGCACTCAATATTTAATTTTTTAAAGTATATAAAATAAAAGAGAAAAAGAAAAGAGACTCCCAGTTGTATATCTCAAATTAAGTTAATTAACATTACCTTTAATTCTTAACTTCTAGATAGCAAAACAAAAAGCATATTGGGTTATAATTCTCAGGTTTTGGTAACTATAATTAAGTAACATTTTCTGGAGAAAGGCTTTTTTTCTTTCTTACATCAACAAGAACCTAGCTCTGATTTATTGCATAAAAGAGTATATAAGGCACACTGGCTAGAAAAATGGTCAGCTCTTTGATGGTGATTTTATAAGAGATAGAAATGTAAAACCAAAGCGTATCAAATACTATTCAAGATAAGGTCACAAGTTATATTACAAGGGAAGATGTTTCTTGTGAAAACTAAGATGACCATTATCTAGCTAAATACAAGGATGAGAACAAAACAAAGTGGATGGATAGTGCCTTTTTTAGCTTTGTCACTATGAAATGTCTTCCTAGAGCTACTGGAACACACTGTATCACCAGTTGGTAATTAGAAGGTGCGACAGCTACCAGACTGTGAGTGGTTGGACTTTCTCATAATCCTGCAGTGCCCAAGTTTTATGTGCTTTGGAGGCCAGATGGGCAGGCAATGGAACCTACACTGTGCGGGAGCTTCTGTTCATATTTGGAGCAGGAGTACCCCCAATTCTGCTTCCCATGGAGAAGTCAATTTTTTTCTTCATCAACAACAGACCAATATCAGAACTGATACTGAACTAACAGTAGCTCCTATTTCCTTTTTCTTCATGCTTTCTCTTCTTCACTTTTCATTGCTGTTTATGAACTGAATACCATTTGAGCCTCTAGAAACCGTACAGGGAGTGCTTACGCAACGCTTTCCAAAGGACTTTATCCAGTTGCCTCAACTCTAATTTTCTGATAATTTTTGTTTCCCCCCAGTGTTTGTGGTCTTATTTCCTTTTTCTATCCAGAGTCGCTTCCTCTTACTTCACAATTGGAGGAGTTTTCCTAGAGTTAATAGATTGCATCCCTCAGTGTGGTGTGTGGAGAGGATGGTAGAGGAAGAGTTTTCATACTTGTCCTGGGGTCTAGGCATTCAAAGAAAGGGGATGTTAGATTTGCTCACACTGGTTATAGTTCAGATGTAGCAGAAGTTATAGAGATCTCAACATTTTTAGGGTACTCTCTCACTTCCCTGGCAGAAGAAAAAGGGATGGTAATGGGAGGAGCAGTGTCCCTCTAAAATCTCCTCACATGTTGCCTTAGGTGAGGTCACAATAGATAATTGTTTCTCCTCTATAACTTTATCATCTTTTGGGTAATTGGTTCCTTCCTCCAGAAAAGTGACTCCAAGTGAGATCATTTTAAAAGAGTAGAATATTTGATGCTACTCAAATTGCTATTTTAAAAATATTTTATTCAATACACATTGGACACCTAACAAATGAGAAAAATGGACCGGCCAATGGGGAATACAAAGATGAATTAGACAAAGAACTTTATCTGCTTCGGTCTTGTGAAAAAGACAAGCATGTATCCCGATAAAATGAACCATTCCACGGTAGTGAACACTACCAGAAAAGTAGGCATCATCCAGAACTAATGTCACTGTGAAAGAATTCCCCACGCAAAGACACTTCGCCGGGAGAATTCCAATTTTATTGCAAAAATTCCAATTTTATTGCTTATATAGAACTAAGGGGGAGATGGTAGGGTTTAGATAAATGGCAGGCAACCCGTTTATTGGCAAGTTCTTTCAGATATCAGCTCCGGAGCCCAGGAATTAGTTCTCATTGGGGCTAAGGTTCCCCGCCAGCGAGGTTTGAAATTGGCGCCGGTGGGAGAGTTCACATGGGCGGGAACTTTTCGTGCCACTGCAGAAAAGAAGAAGGTAGGAAGAAGAGGTGCTTAGGCGCCATGTTGGGGTTTTTTTTTCTCTGGGGTATGGCTGCCGTTTATACTTTTCCCAACATTCCTCCCTTTTTGTTTTCTTAGGAAGTGGGACGTCGTTGGTCAGATCCGGCTGCTTCCTGCTGTGTGGGGGCGCTGTGGGGCCTAGAAAGGGAAGTGGAGGAACGCTCGGGGGGCAGGTCTGGGGATATCATGGCAGCCAGAAATAAAACCCAGTGGCTATAGACAGCTACTTCCGTAGGGGTGAAGTCTGTGAAAGTTCCCTGAAGCCACAAGTTGTCGATGGCATCGAACCAGTCCTGGATGGAGGAGATTGTTGGTATCAGCCACTGGTCCTGTAACAGAGACTCTAGGAAATACTGGAAGCGTTGCCTGGACATGGCGTCACCAGCACCTGAAGAAGATCAGAG
>NW_026000169.1:3729959-3748381 GCF_001458135.2 Marmota marmota marmota
CGAAGGGAGTTGGCGAGCCGGGGTCAGGGGATCCTTACCACGCCAGATCAGTGTGTTGAGTGCAGGAAGCCGGAGTCTGAAAAGAGCGGACCAGGGCGGAGTGTCTCGGCGGAGCGGGGACGGGGCTCTTGTTGGAAAGAGCTCACCTGTATCCGAGTCACGGCACCAGAATGAAAGAATTCCCCACGCAAAGACACTTCGCCGGGAGAATTCCAATTTTATTGCAAAAAGCTGTGTGCTTATATAGAACTAAGGGGGAGATGGTAGGGTTTAGATAAATGGCAGGCAACCCGTTTATTGGCAAGTTCTTTCAGATATCAGCTCCGGAGCCCAGGAATTAGTTCTCATTGGGGCTAAGGTTCCCCGCCAGCGAGGTTTGAAATTGGCGCCGGCGGGAGAGTTCACACGGGCGGGAACTTTTCGCGCCACTGCAGAAAAGAAGAAGGTAGGAAGAAGAGGTGCTTAGGCGCCATGTTGGGGTTTTTTTTTCTCTGGGGTATGGCTGCCGTTTATACTTTTCCCAACACACTGGCTTATATGTATATGGATTCAAGTGCTAATATAATATGCTGAGACTGTCTTTATCTCTTAGTTATGCTTTTTTTCTGCACGCATTGACCTTATTTTTAGGTAAGCCTTCTCTTCCCAGTAACAAAATTATTGCCAGTTGCTTAATTCTCTCAGCAACTACAACAGGGAAAAAGGTAGTCTTTGCAAGCTACTTCAGTAAAAGTCCCAAATTAGTTCTATCGACCCTGATTGAACCATGTGTCCTATTTCCTAAAACAATTACTGTGTCCAGGAGAATATGAAGCTTTTATTGGACAGCCTGGTTCATAGAATAGTTAGCTCCACCATAAATATTACATGGACATGGTGGAAGTTTACTGGAATAATTGAGTATATTACTGTCATTTATGCTCCTGTGAGGAGAGGATGAGAGGCCCGTGAGAATTACCACAGAGGAGAGAGTGGCTTCAAGAAGCCCCCAGCTGGCAGACTGATGTACTGCACAAATTCCAGGCTTGCTTGCTTCTGATACTAGAATGGGGCTTAGTGAGAGAGCTCTGGGGGAGAATTGGTGTGTATCCCCTGGCTTATAGGTGGGAGCACTTACCTCTTGCCTGGAGAAGCCTGAAGGCAGGAGGCTGATGGATTCTCTGTGATGACAGTGAGACTCGGTGGGAACCAATAGAGGCTCAAATTATACCTCAACCAAGCACTTGTCAAGGCGAGGAGGTCATGTTTATCCAGGGACTGGTGAGATGTTTTAGATGATAAGTGAGATACCATTAAACAGGACTAACAGAAAAAAATAGCAGAGAGAGGCCAAGGGGGTTCTGCTAGGGCATGCGGCTGCAGACTTAATACATGCAGGGCGGGTATCACCTCAATCAGAATCCTCAGAGAATGGTGCAGTTGTCATTGTGCACGAAGGCCTTAAGATATTCAAGAAATCCACAGACACCCCATTCCAAAAGGCACCCTTCGGATTTATAAGACATGAGGGCAGCATCAGCTGAATTACTCTAGTTGCATTTTTCTAGAAATATAGCACCCACTTTCTCTTCTACTCAGAGGACTCAGAAATAAAATCAGAAAGGAGAAGTAAAAGATCTAAGATGAATCATTAAAAAAAAATTACACTACACACTTCCCTGTTTAGCTGCAAAGATTCTGTACAAAGGTTTCTGATCGGGGCCCAAGCAGTAGGAAATCCAGCCAACCCTCCTCTTGATTCAGCTGACTGGAGCCTAAGGTGTCTTTGTGTTTGGTGTGGTCCTAATCATATCCCCTTTCCCACCACACATCCCCCAGGCATGAGTCATGGCTGAGTTGAGAGCAGATGATTTTTTTGCATTGAAGAGGAGATTAATGTTTTTGTTTATATGTAACTAGGCATTTGTTAAAGTTGAGATTTGGAATTTTCTGCAAAGTCCATATGTTCAGGCTTCTAAGAAATGATTGGATCATGAGGGCTCTGGCCTCACCAGTGGGTTAATCCATTGGTAGAGGAATGGACTACTGGGAGATGGAATCTAGTTGGAGGAAGTGGGTCACTGGGGGCACGACCTGGAAGGCTTTATCTTCTTCCCAGCCCTTTGCCCCACATACCCGCCTGCCTCTCTCTCTCTCTCTCTCTCTCTCTCTCTCTCTCTCTCCCTCTCTCTCTGCTTTCTGGTTTCCATGAGCTTAACAGCTCTTCCCACCATGCCAGTACACTATGATATTCTGCCTTATCTTAGGCCCAGAGCCATAGAGCCAGCTGACCATGGACTGAATCTTCTGAAACCATGAAATAAATCTTTTTTCCGCTAAGTTGTTCGTTTCAAGTCAGAGTGACAAACAGCTGGCCAGCAGAGCATTTTAACACATAAAAATAATAATGACACATTGAGGCATGAAGAAAGATAAGACAGAACTAACCCAAAGTTGGTAGTTGGAATAAAAACATAAAGCTATCTTTAAGTCGTACCTTTTAAATTCAGGCCGCTCAATAAGCTGGTTACTTGTAGGCATTTGTGGTCTCTTTAAACTATTGCTGAATTTCAATGTTTGTATAAAGAATATACTTACATGGTAGAACATGCCTGTAATCTCAGTGACTTGGGCCTGAAGCAGGAATATTACAAATTTAAGGACAGCAACAGCAAATTAGCAAGACCCTGTCTCAAAATAAAACAGTAAAAAAGGGTTGGAGATGTAGCTCAGAGGTAGAGTGCCCCTGGGATAAATCTTCAGTACTGAGAAAGAAGGAGGAGAAGAAGGATAAAGAGAAGGAAGTGGAGGAGGAAGAGGAGAAGGGGAAGAATATATTCATCAGCAGTTTTACTTCTCTTAAGAACAGAAAAAGGGCTGGGTATGGTTGTGCATGCCTGTAGTCCCAGCTACTTGGGAGGCTGAGGCAGGAGGATAACAAATTCGAGGTCCACCTCAGCAACTTAACAAGTTAACCTTTAACCCAGCAACTTAGCAACTTAACCCTATCTCAATATATATATATATGGAACAGTTATGGAGCATGCCTGGGTGCAATTCCCAGTATTGAAATATAAAGAAACTGAAAAAGGAGTTCCAAGAAGGAAGAAAAGCTAATATTTATTGATCATGATACAAACCTGGCATTTTATCTTCTTTATCCCTTTTAATACTCCCAGTAGTCCTAAGGCATACCATATTTTTGCAGTTGAAGAAATTGAAGGTCAAAGGATTTGGCCTAACTCAAAGGAATTATCAATGGCAGATGAGGCATGCAAATACAGTCTATTTTAACTACATGGTCCTTTAATGTCGGCTACTATTTGGATCTAGCGTTTCCTCCAAAGGCCTGGAAGTTTAAATCCTTGGTCCTTAGCTTGGGACTGTTGGAAGACTGTGGAACTTTGAAGAGGAAGGTCTTAGTGAGAGATCTTTAAGTCACTGGAGCATGCCTCAGAGGGGATAATGGAGCCCTGACCCCTTCTCCTTTCCTTCTTTCATTTTCAGGCTATGAAGTGAGCAATTTTGCTCTGCCACTTGTTCCCACCATGACATACTGTCCCAGGCTCAATGCAACAGCACCAACCACTCATAAACTAAAACCTCTAAAACTGTCAGCCAGAATCAACCTTTCCTCTATATGATTGTCTCACATATTTGCTATGATTACAGAAAGCTGACTCACACAATTTCTAATACCCCATTCTGGGAAAGTGATAGCAATTATAAAATTTGACCTATCTAAGCCTCCATGATCATTTAGCCCTTACATTGGAACACACCTGTTAGTTTTCCAAACTTTAATCTGCCCGGAATCAATGCACAGCCTTGACCTGGGTCAAAGTAAATGCTAACTAGAAAGGGTGTTGTATAGTCTGGTTTCTAATCCAAACAGCTGAAGAGTAGGGAATGTGCTTGCTTACTGAACCATAAATCATCCAACTGCACAGCAGTTAGCTTTTAATGTGGAAGCAGGACATTTCTTTCATGTTGGTGAAGAAAAACTTTTTAAAGTTAAATGAATATGTCAAAATTCCACCCTCATTTCTGAGGTTAATAAGACCATATCCCAACATTAAAAAAAAATACGAAGAACTGGGGAGGTAGCTCAGCGATGGAGCCTGCCTGGGTGCAATTCTCAGTACTGAAAAAGAAGGAAACTGAAAAGAGAGTTCCAAGAAGAAAGAAAAGCTAATATTTATTGATTGTGCCACAAACTTGGCATTTTATCTTCTTTATCCCTTTTAATACTCTCAGTAGTCCTAAGGCATACCACATTTTTGCAGTATGAAGTTACCTTTAATCCATTCGGACAGTTTTGACTTGAAGTAGTGACTTTCCAACATCCTTTTTTATTCCCCACCCCCAACACTTGATATTTTTTAGAAGATGGAGTTGGTGGCTCTCCAGGGAAAGCATTATCTCCTTTTTCAAGTACTTTGTAAAATTTCCTCTTTTAATTGGGCAGTGGAATATTTTTCTCAATTTCTACAGTAAGAAAAAAATCAAGTTTTTATTTTCAATTAGTTTAATTATTTACTAATTATCCCCATTACTTGAGTTATATTTAGTCAGAATTATGTAGCATTGGGGGGAAAAGAAGTTTAAAAATATTCTATTCTACTTTATTGAATAGATGAAAAAACAGGAAAGATAGATATTTTGCTCAACATTGCATAGTTAATAAGTGCTCCTCCTTCAACTGTTGTATTGAGAACAATTTTGAAGTTATTAGTAGACATTGCTGAGCAGGGTTTCATGGCTTATTAGAATATCTGCCATGAGTGTGACACATTCATGTGATAAGTATATGCTACACCTCCTCACTGTACCTTGATGTCTCCCAAAGCAGTACTTCCACACTTTAAGGCACACATATTACAAAACGAATGGTGTGCTTCAGTAGGTCTGAGGTGAGCCTTAGTATCTGTCATAAGTCCCAGACCAGTAGTCTGTAAACTGCAGCTTGCAGACCAAATCCTACCCACCACCTGTTGTTGCTAATAATGTTTTCTTGGAATACAGTCCACACCCATTTGTTTACATATGGTCTGTGGCTGCTTTCAAGCTAAAATGGCAGAGTAGTCGCTGCTAACACTGTATGGCCTGCAAAGAAAATCTAAAGCACTTACTGTCTAGCTGTTTGTGGAATGTGGGGGGCCAATCTCTGGTCACAGAACCTCAGTTGTCAAACTTGGTTGTGTATTGCAATTGCCTGAGTAGCTTTTAAAATTCCAGATGCCCAAGCCAGATTGCACATTCCAAAGCAGTTATTTCAGAATCTCAGGATGTAGAGCCAGGCATCATTTTTAAAAGATTTGTACAACCCTGAAAACTGTTATTCTAGGGTAATAATTCTCAAATATTGGTGAGCAGTAGAATCACAATCCCTCACTTAAAAATACAGAATCCAGGTCTGCATTTTCAGAGTGAGATCTTATAGGACTTGGGGGAGGCGCAGGAATCTGCATTGACACACCGGGTTCCCGGTACAGAGATCCCAAGACCTCCCTTCAGGAGTAATACGGCAAACTCTTTCTAATTTCATGGAAAATTGATTTCTTGAAAGTTTTACATCAACTCAGGTATTTACAGATTTATAGTTCACAAGAATGAGTTCTTACTACAAAGTACAGCTAGTACCAGCAGCTTGACTCTTGACCAAGAAAATGATCCTGCACACACACCAAAAAAGGCTCACTCATATCCTGATTTCATCTAGCCTCTGAGTGTTGTTACTACTATAAATTAGACAAGAAAAAGACAACAAGTTTTCCAGAGCAATTTATAGTCTCTATGATTGTTTTTAAAGGTTTGCTTTTATAAGCATGGAAAGCCAGAATGAATAACTAGTACCAAATAATTTAAAATTCCTGGAAAGATTTTTATTTCTCTGACTATTCTTAGGGTTGCTTTAAAGATTAGTAGATATATAGTTCACTTTCACTTAATTGTAATATTTTAAAGCTAATAATGATCTGGTACCAGTATAAATGTACACCAAAGCCACGGTTTTTCCAGGGAACCTGGTCACTCTACCATCTGCCTGCTGGCAGGAACCTGCAATCAGGTGTTCCTGCATTACTTCACTTTTTACCTTTGCAGGTTGTGTGTGGCAGTGGCTTTCAAGTGAAAGATGCCTCCTTGTTTTGTTTTGTTTTGTTTTTTTTTGGGGGGGGGTGGTTCTGCGGGTGCATTGCCAGGACAGATGAGAGATTAAAGCAGTAGACAAGATCATCGTTAAGCCTGGATTTCAGGTCCACTGGGATGCAAGAGTGTAGTTTCATGCAAGTCTTCTTCAGTATAATTGAATAATCGCCATCTCATCACTTATTTATCTTTTATCTATATTTATGCCTGGTAGAGGCTTGTTAGGATCCAGTTAAGTCATTTGGCTACATGGATTACAATCCTAGCTTTCCACTAGATAAAAAAAAATGTATTTTGGGAAAGAACGGGAAAATCCTCTTTTAAAAGGGAAGATGCTGAGTGTTAAATAGAGAAGCTGGAAGTAAATAGGTCAGTTTACCACAAATGTGCTGGTGAAGAAGCCATTCTAAAGAAAGGTGCTATTTCCCTATCAAAGTGTCAAAATCCAGAAAATCAACAGATGTCATTTCCGACTTGGCCACAAGATGGCAGGATTTCAGCACACTCTTGCAGAGAGCACAGTAATGGCCTCCTCTCCCTATCAGGGTTAATGGACTGCAATAATTTAAGCCTGACTCTCTTCTCTCAAGAGATTTCATGCTCTCATAAATGAAATACAAATATGGTTCAAGGACTTATGTTTTATAGTTTTAAAAATATCAAGAGTCAGCCATTCCCAAAATATAGTGGGTATCCACAAACTGAAAGCTACAGAAAATTTTCTAGTTTTATTTATTAAAGGATGGTGGGTCTGCCTCATTGGATGAGGTCTGGGATTCCACCTGGAGGCTGTTCTCCTTGGCTAAGTCTTTCTAAGAAGCTTTTGGGATTCCTACAGGACAATGTGGTGGAAAAGGGAGGCAAATTTTGCCAGTATAAATAAAGAAAAAGGTTGTGGGAATAAGTATTTTCACCTGGAGAGAAAGAAAGATGAATGAAGACATTCCCAGTAGAGTACAGTTTATAAGAAAACCACAGACAGAGATACAGCTCTACCACATGCGTTCATTCCTTCATTTTTCCATCCCACATTTATAGAGCACTTGTGACTTACGGGATAGCATGGCTCCTAGGCACAGGGAGGTGAGCAAAGCAAATAGCTATTAGAATATATTTAGAGATGACTGAGAAAAAGATGCTCACTGCACGATAATGACAGCAAAACAAAGCAAAGGTGCAGAACAATTGGGGAAGACAATAACCAAATTATAAAGCATGTGAAGAGTGAAGAGGGCAGTAGGAGAGGATTAACAAGGAGGGGAAAAAAGCAGTGAGATCACATGTAGAGTTGGAAAATGGAGTCATCCTGGGGAGGTCAGCGTTTAACATCTGTAAGGGGGTTGGGACTCAATGTCTGAGGAGCACCAGGACTGGGTGGAAAATAACAAACAAAACAAAACAAAACAAACAAAAAACCACTAGTTTTCAACATTGATTTCAGGACTGGTTAGTTGTGTGAACTTGAGCAGTTAAACAGAACTTTTTCTTCAGTTTCTTCATCTGTAAAACTGAGCCTGCAATAACTAACCCAATGAATTAATAAGAATATCAAAAGTGAAAACATAAGTGTGCCTGGAATACAATCGTTCATTACGTAATATCAGTTGCTTTACTTCCCCTGTCATGGTTTTTACAATAGTTACAAAAAATTATAGGGAGACCTGGAGACCACCCTGCCAAGCACCCAAACCAAATACACTTTCACCCCACTAGATGCAACAGCAACGCCCTGGTTTGAATATCCTGCAAAACAGAGGCTGTGCCCCACCTCACCAAGGAGGCAAGCTCCTCATGGTGTGGAGAGAGAAGGAAGTGTATTTAAACTGAATCCTTTTTACACAACGTATTCTCGTGGCCCCTGTTATCATTTGTAACCATAAGATAGTCCAAGATGTGATCTGCCAGCACTTGGCTGATGTGCATGCATGTGCGTGTGGGCATGTATGTATGTGTTTTGAGAGAGCATGTGTCCCTCACATGTCCATGTCCCCATGTAACTTAGATGCTGCTTGACTCCAGTGAAGACCCCATCTTTTTCCCTTTACATCCAGGAAGTTGAATGGAGCCTTTTCTACACTCTACACAAAGGAAATTACTTCACAAAGCATCAGGAAGCTATGTGGCATCTGCTGAAGGGTTTTTCACCTGAGGCATTTCTTTTCTCTTTGAAGTCTTCTTCCTCCATCACCACCACCACCAACAACAGAGGACTGGAGGTCCACTTCTCTTTGACCTTCCCTAACACTAAACTGGCCCCGAGTCTGCTCACTCTCCCTCCTGCATACTGATCCTCTCTGCTCCCTCACTGTGAAGTTGACCCTAAGGCAGACAAACTTTTCTAATGCACAAGTCGTTTCAAAGCTTCTTTTCAACAAAGATGGTCCCTTCCCACAAAATAATGACTGTATCTGTGAATCATAAGAATTAATTATTTTTCTCCACATCATAGAGGCTATATGCATCTAGCCATCATATACAGTATAGACATAATTTTACACATCAACACTTTCACATAAAATGGGATTGTATAATCATACATCATGTTGTGATTTTCAGTTGCCTCTCAATTGTATGTCTTTTCTTTCCAAGTCATTAAAAATAAATCAGACTCATTCTTTTTAATTGCTACATAAAATAAGTATTTTAATGTGAGACAAGGTGTATTTCTTCATGCTGTGAATTTTTTATTGGCAAGGTAGAACATCATAATCAGGGATTTGGTGAGAATTCACCCACTGTGATACTGGAGGCCTTTCAGTTTCATAGAACAGGAATGCTACATAAATAATAGAAATTACATTAGCTATACAAATAACACTAATGAAGTTGATAATACTTCATCAGCATTTTTCTGTGTGCCAGGAACTATTTCTACTCATTTATATGCAGGAACTCATTTAATCCTCATACCAATCCTGTAAACTAGGTACTATTATTATTCTCATTCTGAGGCATAGGAATCTGAGTAAATTGCTCAAGATAATGCAGTGGATAAGTGACATTTCCAAAATGCAATGTGTCTGGCTTTTGAGGCTGTGTTGCTTATCACTAAGCCATATATCATCTCTAAGAGGAAATACTTTATACAGGTTTGATTGCCAAGGACCCTAACTGGCTGTCACTGACCGAATGTAACAAACACTCTCTCTGCAAGGCGAGGTCCACAGAGCAAGCCATGGCTTTGAGGGAAAAGCAGAGGGTGTCGTGGGGGTGGGGCTGGGAGGGCGAAGCTGAGAGAGGGAGACTGAAATAATGAAAAGGAATTCTGCCAGGCACCTGGCCCAGCTGAGAGAGCCTCTGAGGTGAGCATGCCAAACCTTTATAGCTCCAAGCCCAGATCCCAGAATAGCTGGACAGAGGCATGCTGCCAGAGAGTCACTTACTACAGCCAGAGCTGGGAGCACTTAATCAGATGCATCCGGTTTGTATTCACAAGATATTAGGCGGAAATACGTGGTCAACTGCGATGAATTGGCATGCCCTGAAGTGGACCAGCCATTGCCGGAAACCAATTCTCTTGCAAGTTGAAATCTAATCTTCCTCTCCTCTGAGTGTCTGTTCTACATCTAATTGATGCTGTGTATTTTATCTCCAAGTAAGGCACTTACTACTGAAGAAGAAATACTTCTTTCTTATGATGATCAATGTAAACAAAGTGGCAGGACCACATCTGTGGGATACTCACTAGAGGTCCCAGCGAGGCCAGACCCTACCTACTGCAGATGACTACCCTGCTCATGCCATCTGATGCGTCGGGCCCAGGGAGGCTGGCATAGGCAATGTGACACCTGTATGGACAGGGTCAAGATGACCCTGAGAATTGATGAGCCTCCTTTTCTGCCAGGAGTTACCACAAATGATGTCCTGTCATAATTGTTCGTTGGCTTCAAGAACTTCCCGGTTTTTAGCCTCTCAACCATCTCAGTGGTCTTGGGGTTGTTTCCTTTTAAGTATCCTTTTTTTTTTTTTTTTTCTTAAGCAAATGTAGCAGATGCTCTTGGTGTTCTGTTGCGATTCCCTTGACCGGGCCAGTGCTCCCACCCACCAGCTGCTGTGATGTGGTTTTCTCCCCAGAGGATTGCCACCTCACCAGGAGATGCCACGGAAATTATGCTACTCACTATGACCAATGACAGATTGAGCAAGGATATAGTAGCTCAGTCTCCTTAGCACTGGGCAGGGCAATGTTTTTGTTGCTTTTACAAACTAGAAGTTCCTCTGGGGCCAGTCTGAAGCTAAGATTTTCCTAAAACAAGAAATTTTCTAGTTTCTTCTTCATCCTATCCTGCTTCCCTTCTTCCTCTACTGGTTTTTCCAAAAAGTATCCTCTCAAAAACTCTGCCTTGGACTTTGCTTCTCAGAAACCTGGCTAAAATAGCATGTGAGACCTTTGTCAAAAAAGGTCTTATGGTAAACACATGGCATCAAAAATGATGTAATACGATATTTCTTAAATCTTGGCTATTCCTAAACTGCCTACATTACCTTGCTATATTTGCATATTATTTATACAATTATTTACCTAATGGTTGTTTAAAAATAGTTTTCAAACTAATTAAAAAAAATTTTAAAAAAACTAGCCTTGGCCTAAAAAAACACTTCTGAAGTCATGAGTTTAAGGGCCTAATTAGGTTTTTTAATCCACAGTAGAATAAATGTGTGTGATCATATATGGGTATGCATCTACACACAACTTAAAACCATTCCATCTACTACTATGCATCATGTGGAAACGGACCACAGCTTTTAGAAGATTATAACATGGAATGTCTGATTTTGAAAATCTGTTTTTATCACTTTATAGTTCCATTAAAAAGCCTTGCTCATTTGGGATGTGGAATCAATTCTTGCTAATGTTTCAAAATTCAACAAATACTTTTTTTATTTCCTCCAAGTCCCCGATCTTCTCAAAAGTTTTCTAAAAGCATGCTCATAACACAGAGTTAAAAAAAAAGTGTCATTAAAAAAAAAAAAGCTCAAAATCCTTTAGCATCTGCATTTTTGTCTTTGGTGTTTAGATTTTTTGGGGATCATCTGCCAACCTGCTTCTGACACATAGAAACATTTTGCTTGATACTTATTGAAGGTTAGGTGTAAGGAAAAGAGTGTTTTTAGAAACATGAAACTGTCATTGCTAGAACAACTACCATGAAGCTCAAAGGCTCTTCTCAGAGGAGGGAGAGGCACTGGTGAGTGCCTGAGCAGCAATGGAAAGTCTAGCAGCTGCAGCAATAAAGTTAGAATGTATCCACAGAGTCAGGACCCTCATGGATGGAGGTTGAGGTCCCAGATAAAAATCTTTGAAGAGAGATGTGAAGTTGGACCACTCTGTTCCAGGCATGAGGGGACTAAAACATACAGATAACAGACAGTGAGGAGTTGGGGCCTTCATTTTGGCTGATGTGTTCCATCCTGAATCCACTGACTTCAGGTTTTTTAGTAGCTCCTGTGAAGAAACAAAGAGTATTTTGGAAAGCAGTATGGAGATTCCTCAAAAGAGTAGGGATAGAAGCACCATATGACCCAGCTATCCCAATCCAAAAGAAGTAAAATCAGCATATTACAGTAATATATGCATACCAATGTTTATAGCAGTGAAATTCACAATATCCAAGTTATGTAACCAGCTTAGTCACCTGTCAACAGATGAATGGATACAGAAAACGTGGTGTCTATACACATGGAGTCTGATTAGCCATAAAGAAGAATGAAATTATGTGATTTGTAGGAAAATGGATGGGACTTGAGAACATTATGGTAAGTGAAATTAGTCTGACTCAGAAAGTCAAGGGTCAAATGATCTCTCTCATATGTTGAGGCTAAAGAGAAACAAGGAAATAAAAAGTGGAGATTTCATGAAAATAGACAGGAGAACAGTGGAGTCAAGTCAGACATTCCAAGGGGAGACAACCCAGGAGGAGGGAAGGAGGAAGGGTGGGAAAGAGGAAGAACTGAACAAAATTGACCAAATTACACTATGTACACTTTTGAATAGATCACAATGAATTTCACTTCCAATCATAACTCTAATGTACCAATTTAAAAATAATAAATAAATAGAAGGAAGACCAATAGAATAGAGGGAAAAGATCAGGGGAAGGGAGGAGAGGAGGGAAAAAAAAAGGATCACTGGGAATTGAAACGGAGCAAAATAAGTTCTATGCATTTATGGATATGTCACAATGAACTCCACTATAATGAACTCATAAAAAACAATTTTTGACAGCAGGGATTGAACCCAGGGGTGCTTAACCACTGAACCATATCTCTGGCCCTTATTTTATTTTATTTTAAGACAGGGTCTCACTAAGTTGCTGAGGTTGGCTTTGGACTTGTGATCCTCCTGCCTCAGCCTTCTGAGTCACTTGGATTACAGACATGTGCCAGCAATAAAGACATTTTTAAAAAGAAAAATAAATTAGAATACAAAAGTGAATTAAGCCTAAAATAAATATAAGACAGAAAGAAAAAAATAGAAACAAGGAGTATATCAACATGGAAGGTGAGAAGCCAGTTGTCAATGAAGCAGTTTAGGGTCAGGATTTTGCATCTCATCTCCAGCATGATGGTCTTTCTGACTTATTCTCTCATTGCACTCTTTTTGGAATAATCCAGCATTGAAGAGATACAAGCCTAAGGACCACTGCATCTTGGAATGCCAACATTATACCTTTGCCAAAATACAATTAGAAACTTCCAGGACAAGTTTATAATTAGACACTCAGAAAAAAGTAACACCTGTTAGGAAAATGAGGACAAGCTTGGCAAGAGACCTCCGACTTAATCAAGCTGTAAAATCCTTTCCAAAACCACAACTTCTTTTTAAAATGCTTTTGATTTTTTTCCCATTTGTTCATACTTTATTGAATGACAAGTTCTGTTGACAGCAAAACTCCAACTCAATTTTATATTTATATAATATATATATATATATATATATGTACACACACACACACATATATATATAATACATATATGTAATACAGATATAATGATTAATACTTTTAGCTCATATATAGTTTTATGCTTAGATTTTTAGGAAAATTGCATACTGTGTTCCATATGACTGTACTGATTTACATTCCCATCAACAGTGTATAAGAGTTCCCCTTTCTCCACATTGTCTCTACCATTTGTCAATTTTTGTCTTTTTACCTGAGCTTCAATGTTTGCTACACCATTATTGACTATAGCCAGGATATGAAATCAACCTAAGTTTCCATAAATGGATGAATGGATTTTTTAAAAAAGGCTGCATTATATAAATGCAATGGAATACTATACAGACATACAAAGGATGACATTTTGTCATTTGCAACAACATGGAGACCAGAGGACAGGATTTAATAGGATTTAATGTTGTTTTCCTTTTTGGGTTTTAGACTCACTTGAAAACTGTTTTCTCTTTCTTCTTGCCTTTTTCCCCTTTTGGAATTGGAATATCTGTCTAATGTCTGTCTTACCATTTCATTTTGGAAGTAGTTATTTGTTTTGCTTTCACAAACTCATAGTTGTAAGTAAATCTGCTTAGCATAAAGTGTGCTTTGAGTTTCACTCTATGTCTGATTCACAGGAGACTCTAAAATTTGGACCCTCCGGTTGGTGCTAGAATAAGTAAAGAATTAGGGCTATCGGAATGGAATAAATGTATTTTGCATGTGACAAGGACATAAAGTGTTGGGGTCTAGGGAGGAATGCTTTGGTTTGAATGTGCCCCCTCAAAAACTGTGCCCCTCAAAAGATGTTAGAAACAACTCCAAAGCAACCATGATGGGAGATGGAGACTAATGAGGGGCCCTGAGGCCGCGAGGACTCTGCACTCAAGAATGGATTGAAGCTGCTATTGCAGAAATGGGACCATCATCATGGAGTGGGTTTCCTATAAAGAGAGGAGCTTGGCCCTCTTCCTCCCTCTCTCTCTCTCTCTCTTCCACTCTTGTCCTTTCCCATTTTCCCATGAGTTAACACAGGAAGAAGGAGCCCATCACCAGTGTCACCTTTGTCTTGAACTTCCCAGCTTCCAGAATTGTGAAGAGATAAATTTCTATTTTTTATAAATTGTCTAATATTCTGTTACCATAGCCTAAAACAGACTAACACTACAGGGATTCCACTAACCATCCTACAGTGCACAGGACAGGTCCCCAGACAAACAAGGATCTGCCCCTATAAAATCAACAGGACCTCTCTTGACAAATCCTGATTGCAAACAATAATTAGAGGAAATTTTATAACACTAAACACCTATATTAGATAAGAAAAAAGGCATCTTAAATAAATGAATTCAACTTCTGCTTTAAAAAAGTAAAAGAGTAAATTAAACCCAAACTAAGAAAAAGAAAAGAAAAATTAAAAATCTAAGCAGAAATATATTTAAAATTTTTGAAAGATATATAAAATCATTGAAATCAAGAGTTAGTTTGCTCTGAAGATCAATAATAATATTTATAAACCTCCAGCCAAACTGATCAGGAAAAATTTAGGGAAAACACAAAATTATCATATCAGAAATGAAAGAGGAGTTAAGAAGATAGTAAGTTCCTTAAAAAAAATAATACTCTGGATAGATGTATATTTATAATGAAAATTAAAATTATAATTAAAAGACTTCCACTCAGAAAGCTGAAGTTCTCTATGGATTCATTTGTGATTCATGCAAACATTTACAAAAGATATAACACCAATTTTACACAAACTCTTCCAAGAATATTAAGGAAATGGGAGTACATGCCAAATTCTTCTCTGAGACTGACATTACTCTGATACCATAACTAGACAAAGGCACTAAAAGAAAATGAACTTCACTATAATATTCCTTATGAACATCAGTGCAAAAAAATCTTAAAATTATTTTTTTAAACCCTTGACAGTGTTTATGTACTGAAGACTCAATCTTGCTAAGATGTCAATCTTCTCCCAAGTTGATTTACAAATCCAACAGTCTTAATCAAATTCAAGCAGTCTTTTTTATGGAAATTTATAAGCTGATTCTCAAATTCATATGGAAATGAAAGGGACTTGGAATAGCAATATAACTTTAAAAAGGCAGAACAAATTTGGAGAAATAATATTACCTGACTTCAGAACTTACAAGTTCCCAGTAATCAAGACATTGTCTTATTGTCATCAGGATAGATAAATAGATTTCTGGGGCCACTAGAAAGTTTAGAAATTGATCAATGCATATATGAACAGCTTATTTTTCTTAAAAGTACAAAGGCAATTCATTGAAAAAAGGTGGGCTTTTTCAAAATGATGCTGGAAAAAGAATGGATACTCATATCTTTTTAAGTGTTTAATCCACACCTCATACTACATACAAAAACTAATTCAAAATGTTTCACAAATTTAAGTATAAAACCTAAAACTATAAGCCTTCAAGAACAAACGCTGGAAACATCTTTTTTTTGATCCAAGGTAAAGCAAAGATTCCATAAATACAACATCAAAAACATGATCCACAAGGAAAAAAAATGTTTTGAACTACATTAAAATAAAAACTTTCTGTTCCTTGAAAGGCACTATTAAGAGAATAAAAAATGAAGCAGATATTGGGAGAGAATATTTGCAAGTTTTAAATGTGTCAAAGAACTTTATCTGAAATGGAAAGAACTCTCAGAACAAATAATAATAATAAAAACAAAAACAAAAATATGGGCAAAAGGTTTGAACAGACACTTCACAAAAATAAAATAAATGGATAGCAACTAAATATGTGGAAAGATATTTTCAACTAGTTTTAAAGATAATGTTAATTAAAGAGATAGCAAAATTAATATTAAGGACAATGACCATACCAAGTGTTGGCAAGGATATGGAAGAACTGGAACTATCATACACTGCTGGTAAGAATCTAAAATGTTAACCATTTAGAAAACCAGTTTGCAGTTTCTTAAAAATCAAACATACACACCTCCATATGACACAGTCATTCCACTCCTAGGTACTTACCCAAGATGAATGAAAGCAAGTTTCCTCTCAAAGGCTTGTATATCAATAATTACCTCAGTCTTATTTGTGTGATTCACCACATGGAATCAACTCAAATGTCTATCAATAATCAATAGATGAAGGGATACACAAATTATAGCAGATCTACATATGGAATTCTATTTAGCAATTAAATGTTATAGGTGCGGAGGTAATAGGAATTGAATCCAGGTCCTTGCACATGCTAAGCGTATGTTCTATCACAAAGCTACAGCCTCCCTCCCAGCTATGAATTATTGATAATGCAACATCATGGATGAATGCTAAATAACTATTCAAAGTGAAAAAAAGTCTACTTTAAAAATGCATGCAGTGTAATCCCATTTATATAAGATTTTAAAAAATGTGGTCATAGTGCCTATGCAAAGAATAGACAATGGTTGCCATGAGATGAGAAGGAAGGGCAGGAGGGGTGGCTTATAAAGGGAACATGGAAACTTTGGTATTGATAGAGGTCCTTAGTATCTTGATTATAGTGATGGTGTCATGGTTACATATATTTGTCAGGAGGTATTACCTTGTTTTTAAAATATGTATACTTTATGTATATTAATTATACTTCCATAAAGATGTTAAAATATTTTTTTCAGAGTTAAGTCTAGAACTAGTCTTGTAATTGCTATATAGTAAACATAGTTGTAATATTCCCACCCAAACTCATGTTGAAATTTAATCCCCAATATGAGATACTAAGCGGGTAGAAAGTTAATTTGATCATAGTATTTGGAGGGAGGACCTTTAGGAAGTAATTAAGATTAAAAAGAGGCTTTAGGCTGGGGCCCTAATCTAATGGGACTGTGTCTATCTAAAAGGAAGAGAGATCTGAGCCAAGATGTTCTGTTTTACAATGTGATACCCCACATTGCCTTGGGACACTGCAGAATCCCGGCCAGTAGGAAAGACCTCACCAGGTATGGCTCTTGATCTTGAACTTCCTAGACTTCAGAATTATGAACCAAAAAACCTTCTTTCTTTAAAAGTTATTCAGCCTGGAGTATTCACTTATAGCAATATAAAGTGAACTAAGACATTCTTTACCCTTGAGGGATACATTCTAAGACCCCTCAATGGATGTCTGAATCTGTGGATAGTACCAATGTTAGCCATTTGTCACTATGACCAAAATATCTGACAAGAACATCTTAGAGGAGAAAAGGTTTATTTGGGCTCATTGTTTCAGAAGTTTCACTCCATAGCCACTGATTCCATTGCTCTGGGCCTGAAATGAGGCAGTACATCATGGTACAAGGGAGACGGAAAGATGCTCATCTAATGGCAGCCATAAATCAGAGTGGGGGGGGGTAGGAAGGGGCCAGGGACAGGATATAGTACTGAAAGCTATGGCCCCAGAGACCTACTTCCTCCAAGCATGTCTCACCCACCTATAGTTTCCATCCCCCAGTAGTCCATTCAAATAATGAATTCATCAAATGGGTTAATCCATTGAGGAGATTACAGTCCTCACAGTTTAAACATTTTCTAATAGGTCCACCTCTGGACATTGTTATATTGGGATCAAGCCTTCAACACATGAGCTTTTGGGGAACCATTCCAGATCTAAACCATACACATCTAAACAGTGCCAAACCCTATGTATACAATGTTTTGTCCTGTACATTTATGCCTCTGTTAAAGTTTGTTTATAAATTAGTTACAGTAATAAGTCAATAATAACAAAATAATATAATAATATAATAAAGTTATATAACTATGGCCTCTCTCTCTCTCTCTCTCTTTCCCTTTTTCTCTAAAAATGTATCATACTGTTCTCACCCTTCTTATGTGATGATGTGTGATGATACAGTGACCACATAATGAGATGAGGTGAGGTGAATGCCAGAGGCACTGTGACACAGCATTAGGCTGCGATGTAAGGGGTATTCAAATGTAAACTCTGTGACACCATGACAGTGGATCTGATAACCCATGAGTACTAAGCGACTGACTCTAAGGGTTTCACAGAGCAAATTTGCTGGACAAAGAGATGATTCATATCCAGGATGTGAAGGAACACCAAGGCGAGAGATTTCATCATGCTACTCAGAACAATACACAATTTAAAATTTATGAACTTTTTATCTCAGTAATTTTTCATGTACTCTTTTTGGATCATGGTTTATGATGGGTAACTGAAGTCATAAAAGGTGAAGCTACATAGCTGGGCACAGTGGCACATGCCTGTAATCCTAGCAGTTAGGGAGGCTGAAATAGGAGGATCATGAGTTCTCAGCAGCTTTGCAACGGCCTAAGCAACTTAGCAAGACCCTGTCTCAAAAAAAAAAAAAAAAAAAAAAAAAAAAAAA
>NW_026000169.1:3748406-3769404 GCF_001458135.2 Marmota marmota marmota
ACCAAAAAAAAAAAAAAGTGAACGAACAGATAAGAAGGGCTACTGTTATCACAAAAAGTTAAAGATTTTTAATATTAATGATGTTTGATTCTTACTAAAAATTGCTTGTCATTTGTCTTCACTGAGCACTAAATACTAACATTTTATTTAGCTCTATCTCATTCTTAAAATGTATAGTATGTGTTTAATAAAGTAGATATTTTATTAGTATAATTATACATTTGTATAGTTCATAAATTGAAAAAAATGTTCATACATTAATGTTGTAGTGCTTTTTTTAAATTTGTTGTAGTGCTTTTTTAATTAGTGAAAGTGAGAGCTGTAAAACCTTTAAAAGCTACTAATATAACAATGCAAAGCTACTATATTAAAGTGGATACATGGAACTTGAAAAATATGCAGGTAGATAAATACAGTCTGTAGGCTGAAAGTGGAAAATAGCTTTAATGACTGTAAAAGAAGCCACATTTTTTTTTAGAGTGGAAAGTAAAAGCTTTATTAAAGGACAGCAGAGAAGACTTCTCCCCAGAAGGAGAAGGGGACCCAAGAGGTACAATCCCAAGAAGCCACATCTTAACATCAACTACAGACTAGGCCGTTTCTTCTTTGGCCCTCCCACAAGGCCATAATCCAAGTTATCCCAGAATTTTCTGTTTGCTCAAACAGGTATCTTTATCTACACAACAAATTCGGTTCCCAGTGTAGTTTATATTACACCCATGTTTCTTCTCCTTCTTGTCTTTTACTGAATTCTCTTTTTTGACTACATGTCACCTCAAAAATGTATTTTTATAATGTATTCAAATCCATTTACGACAGACCTGTTTGTCAGCTCTCTTCCAGTTGCCCTTCCATTTCTTTTCTGTATCCCAGGGGGCTGACTTAACAAGGCTCCTTTACTTTTGGTGTGGTCTGTCAATGGGCCATTCTTAGAAGGAGATTCAAAATTATGAACGTACAATGAATAACATACAAAGTAACAGTAGGTCATGATAACATTGACGGAGTCCCCTTTACCCTGCAGATGCAGATGGACGTGACCGAAGACGAATTTAAGGCCTACAGCACTGCCATCCTCAATAAATGCTCATCTGTGACAACTCTATGTTTAAAAATGGTGGGAGTCAATTTGGGCTTGAGACATTTGGTTAGTCAGAAGAGGCTGAGAATTCTGAACTTCAGCATCACCAGAACCTGGATTGCCTGTGGAAACACCTTCTCTATCCTTTCTCCTGTAAAGAACCCCTCTCTGCATAGAAATTTTTCAGTGACAACACCTGGTGGTTATCTCACGAGGTGGTGACAGTTCTCCTCAGTACCCAACTCTATCAGCTTTCATTGCCAAAAAAAATTAAAGAAAAGATATAAGTCCTAATCCCGGAGAAGATGACCTACACATAAAAATAGTTTTAAAAAAACCACCAATTTAGGTCGATAGGTATCTAAGAGAAAGGAGACCCCCAAAGAGGTGATATCAAGTTGGACAAAAATTAAGTCTCAACTGGGCTGACCCATTAAGGTGGTTCTCACCCAGGATGTGGGATTTATGGTTGTCTGGGAACAATAATAATGGTCTGTTAGGTTGGAAAATTGATAAATGGATTTACTAAAGACCTACCTTTAGTGAAGCCAAAATGCCCGAACTTCATGGCACACTAAGAGGAAAATATGCAAAATAATCTAGTGGAATGGGTGTGACCTATAGAAAGGGAATAAAAGGAATGAATGTCCTGACCTCTGGAGCCACCAATTGAACAAAGGATACTGCTTTTACCCATTTATTAGTGCAGCACCAGTTTCCTTGAAAACTGCTAAAGAAGCTGCCTACTCTAAAGCCAGAGATTGTAGTGGGTGGAAGGTATGTCTTGGCAAGAGAAATGGGTCCTATTATCTCAATGGGGGAAAAATGGGATCTTGGAGTGGTAGAAGTGGATTAACTTAGTTATTCAGGGTGAATGCATTTGCCATGAACACCTAGAGGGACCAAGGCATAAGCAGATTATTTTGACACTGAGGAAGTTATAGCAATATATTTTCAAGATTGATATACAAACCTTTGAATGGACAATATATTTACCAGAGAGACCACTGATGTCCCTAGAACCTCAATGAATGCTCAGACTATGAAGCTGCTGCTTTATATAGAGATATGGGGGGAAATATTCTAGGTCTTAGCAAGAGAAGACCTGAATTGCTTCCAAAAGCATTCACAACCTCTTACCAAAATTTCACTCTTCAGCTCACAGTTTATATTTTTTGAATGAAGTGGAAACCAAGGTTTATTAGGAAAGACCCTGAAATGACTCCAGAGGTATATCCCATAAACCCAGACCCAAGATTTCCCTAAAGAGACTTATAGCTATTAATAGTGCAGCAGGAACAGGAAAATATGCATGGCTTCTAGAAATTAATAGATGTAAACTCTGAACAGATGCCACAACTTGGAGACTCAGAATACCACATTTGTCTATCTGTCAGAATGGGTGTTTTTGAAGGACAAGATCAAATAAAATAGATTAACGTTGGCTAAATCTCCCGCAGTTGGCCCAAAGAGACATAGACCTATTGTGTAGTTATTTCCATAGAATCAGAATCATAAGAAAACATACATAGTTAATGAAAGACAGAAACTCCAAGTTGGTTCCCTCGTTTATTATGTGAAGAACATTATGTTATGAAGATTCAAGTGGAAGTCATTCCAACTAGGCCTCCTCCCAACTTCCTAGCCAAAACAGTAAGCAAAAAGCAATACCACATTCTTAAGTCTATTACAGAGATCAGCGCTACCATCAAAGGCCTGAAAGTTTCTAGAGGATAATTCTTACCTGTTAACTCCTCTGTTTGGTTGGGGAAGCCCAATAGGTTTTAATAGGATAAAAATATATTGTTGCAAACTTAATTCAAATATAATGCAAAACATAGCTCTGCCTTAGAATGTAGTATCCTTGTTAGATAAAATTAGTTCAGTCCATTCTCTTGGTGTGCTGCTCTTCTAGATATGGAAATGCCTTTCTTGATTGTAGAGTTTCTACCCTGTAACTATTTGTAGACTTCTAGAAAATCTTATTCACTGTTGTGATATTCCATGAAGCACCTTATTTGCTGAGAAAACTTTAGTATCTAGGAAATGCAGCAAAGGGCTCTACCCATAGTTGGCTGATGTGGCAATGAATCACATCATCCAGAAAAACCAAGCAGTAGAAAGATGTTAAGGACTTGTTATACTATAAACTGGCATGCACGTCCTTAAACGGTGGGATTCTGTTCTGTTCTGTTGGATGCTCTATGTCTCAACCAACCAACAGACAATAGATGGAACTGTTGCTACAATATCTATCACAGATGGAGCTGATACATGGCCTCATTCACCTGAATATCCCTTCACCACAATTGATGTGGCTGTTGCCAAGTGGAGTGCCCAACCTGCCAGCCATTCAGATCAATGTTGAGTCCCTCACATGGCACCATTACCCAGGAGATTTGAGTTTGAAACCTTTTGGTAAGGTTGAGTAGGTTAGAATTTCCCCATCCTCTGGGATTGGTTTATTTTCTTCTAGAACAATGTACTATGACTGGTTTGTAACATTGTTTTTTCTTTTTATCATTTTGAGCATATGCTCCATTCTCTGCAGAATGAGAGATTTTTATAAGGCTGAAGCAAGGCAAGAAAGGATGTGTGTGATTCCTTTGGTTGGAAAAGATCACTACATTGTTGGAGATCAACCTGGAAATGGATCCATTTCAGGTGTGTAGTTTCATACCATGTCCTGTGCATTCTCATTGCCTGGCTTCCTAGCAGTAATAGTTCAGGTTCATTGAGCATATATGTATGGTAGCTATAGCAGTAACCCTAGAAGAGCAGTGGGAAGAAACATTTTAAGAAAAAGTCTAGATAATAAAGATCTACATTTAAGACCATTCTTGGAATTAGGTAAGGTTATGGTGACTGTTATTACTCAATTCAAATGACACAGAACCAGAAAAAGATATTTAATGCAGTGTTCAACTCTAGAATAATGAGCACCCGTGAGAGTCTAAAAGTTCTTCCAGTAAAGAGACCGGTAAAATTGTAAGTAGAGGATTTTATCTTCAATTTTTTATTAATATGAACATTCTCTCTAATCAGAAGTGAATGGATAATTATGAATGTAATGCATTCCACTATTGTCATGTATGTAAGAAATAAATTAAAAAATTAAAAGAAGTTTTAAAGTGTACCATATACAATTATAAGCAGACTATTTTTTGTCCTTTTTGATGAAAAATAAGCAAATGTAATTTCCATATATTTCATGACCAAAATAAAACTATACACATAAAGTAAAAATGCATGAAAATTAAAGATTTATATATTCCAAATATTAATAATAAAATGTACATTTTGATCCACCAGCTAGAGGAAAAGTGAGTAAAATTTAATTCAATTGAAAATTATATTACAGTTTCATTTTCAAAGAGGCAATGAGACTATGCATCAAAAACCAAAGAAAAACATTGTAAAAACGATATGGCAAGTAAAAATGTAGCCTGAAATTTTATGATGTTTGTTAACTTTTAAAACTTCATGATTCATTGTGATTGTTTTGTCATTCTGAATAGGTATTTGCTTTCTCACTTAATTTTGTATTTTTAGTTTCATATTATTTGTATTTAAAAAGATCCCTCAAGTTGTATAACCTTTAAGGCCCTAGAACAACCTCTGCCTCTGAAGTTGCTTAATGTCTCTTGACTTGATCATTTCTTTCTTACCAACACATGGTGCTGGAATGTCGCTATATGAGGGACTGAGGATGGCTACTCTGTTTTGCTCTATTGTTAAGGTCACTCAGCAATTTGATGTTAGTTACATTCCAGAGAATACACTCCAAGTTTTACAGACCCACAATATCCTCAAATACAGGTGTACAATACATAACAAATAAAGCTGAGTTCATTTCAATATTCTGTCTAGGCAACTACAAAAGGAGGTTTACGGATTTTATAAAGCTTATTTATTTTTTTATTTCCTTTAAAGATAAACCTTGTCTACATTTCACTTGTTTCCAATATGCAAATATGCTTTCCGTCTTCAGCACCGATTCTCTGAAATATTTAATTATTTGGAAATATTCCACATAAAACATGGAGATGCCAAAGTTTTTTAAATGATCACTGATGTCATTTGAGAGTAGATATAAATGTTAATGCTTTCTCTTTGTGATGATATTAATTGTTCTCAGATTTAGAATGTCAGAAAGAACTAGTGACAAAAAATGCCCTAAAGTAAAACTGTGTTTACTGAAATCAGAAACATGAAATAAGTTTTATTCTTGTGTGCAATGGAATCAAATCATGTATGGATTTAGGGATGTGCATGTGTGTGTAAGAGAGAGAGACAGACAGACAGAGGGAGGGAGGGAGAGAGAGAGAGAGAGAGAAAAAAAAACAAACAACATGTTTCTTGTTTTCCTGTCATCCTTATCTCTGCTTAACCATGATAGGTTAATGGAGACATCTTACCGGTTCCATTATTTCAATATAGATGTCACTAACTTCTCTCAGACATATTATAATTGGTGTTAGTTTCTAATGAAATTCATAATCCTGAGGGAAAGTTAAACTCATTGAAGGATCTTCCTAGCTCACTGCAGAATACTAAGCAGCGCAAGTGTCTAATACTGACATAATTAGTAAGACTGCATGAGGAAAAATTCATTCCAAAGGATTGACAAAGAATTAAGTCTATTAGGTATTATACAGAATAACATTTTCTAACCTATCACTAATCTAATATAATATCCTATAATAATAATGATTTTTAAAGAAAATATGGATTGAGAATAGCTTATTTGAAACTCAAAAGTTCACAGTCATCCTTATAATGGTATCTTGTCATAGCAGCCAAAGTGGAATTTTGCCAACCAAGATGCTGGCAATATTCTTAGTAAGATGAAACTAGTTTGAGGGACTTTTGCAGCTATTCATCCTAATAATATCATATTATGTTAATCTTTTTATTCTATTTCAAATGCATTCATCCTATTTCCAATTAAATCACCAATATTTCCATAGTAAACAATTCATTCATCCATTTAAAAATTAATCTATTATATTTCAAATCTTTTTAATTGTTGAGCTTCCTATTTTGTGTAAATTTTCTCTAAGGAGCTGATCAAATATTCTCAGTGTACATTTTCCACATTGTAAAAGTATGTAGCATAAAAAATGTAAAATCATCCTTTCTGTACCTACTCTGAATTATCCTGCCTTTTTCAGAAAGTCATACCTTTAGCAATGTTTTCTTTTCACATCTACAGATGTGTATTTTTGTACATTAGTAAGATCAGAGATCTTAATAAAATTTTTACACTTTTATATTAAGGAGAATAAACTTGTAGAACAGCATATACAGTACAATTCTATCATGTACAAAAAATTATGTATGTATATATAGACACACATACACAACAAATACATACATACACATAGATAGGAAAAATTACTAAGAGGGTAGTATAATATAAAAATAGTTTATAAGAATATTTTATACTTTAAGAAATATTAGAAATATTAAAGTTAATGAAATAATAATACATATGCCTAATACATTTCTTAATATTAGCAATTTTCTTCTTACTAAAAAGGTTGAATATCTTATTTTTAAATTTCTTTTGTGAATTTATTTTTAAATCTATTCTCATTTTTTAAAACGTTGATTTCTTGTTCTGTTTTTTATTTAATTTGAAATCCTATAAAGGTATATTGCAAATATACCTTTCCTTTGAATTTTTTGTAAAGTATGGGTAAGATACACATAAAAATAATACAACTAAAATTTACATAGGCACCATATTGGTTTTAAAAACTACACACACACACACACACACACACACACATATAAATTGAAATCCCCTGTGTGCCCCTCTTCATACCCAATCATTGCCTCTTCTCTATGGAACCACCATTCTGAATTTCATGTTTATCATCCACTTGACTATACTCATAGTTTTACAAATATTTTCATATTCTTAAAACAAAACTCTAGTTTTGCTTATTTCGTCTACATATGTGACAATACTAATGCACTTTTCAGCCACATGAAATTTATGTTCAAAGTGTTATTACTTAGATTTGGTAATGTTGTTGCTGTAATTCATTTATTTTCATTGCAGTACAGCAAAATTAATTTTTGGCATGAATGTACACAATTATACTATGGCTTATTTATCTGTGATGCAGTTAGAGATCAATTGGTTTGTTACCAGGTTTTAGTTGTTACCAACAGGGCTGTAATAAACATTTTTTACTGTGTTAAAGAATATTTGTGTCAAATTTTTTTCCTAGGGAAGCAGTTGTCAAACTTTTTGTTCTTAACAGTTCTCATTGATAGAGACTGGGATTGTGGCTCAGTGGCAGAGCACTTGCCTCGCACATATGAGGCAATGAGTTTGATCCTCAGCACCACATAAAAATAAATAAATAAAATGAAGGTATTGTGTCCACCTACAACTAAAAAACATTAAAAAAAATGTTCTCATTGATAAACTTAAGTTTACTAGAGATTTCAAAAATCACTGTCCTATGTAAGTTATAGCTTTCATTATACATTAGAAATTTAAATAAAGAATTAAAAGATATTTATTTGAAATTCACTCAAAAATTTAAAAATTACACATTAATGCAAATAACATCCTTTGAGAAAAATAGCTTCATTTTTAAAAAGAAAAAAGTTAGCAAGAAATGTGGCATTGTTTTATATCCTGCATACCTTTTATATGTTTGGCTTGATAGAAATCACCTGTTTTATTTATTATTGTTGCTTCTGCATATGTTTTGTTGAAATATATTATTTCAGTTGAAATATAAGAAGAAAATCAAGTGTCACACAGACATGTACTTAGAAAAGAGAGAAATATTTAATATCCTTTAGATATAATTATAAAATCTTTTTAAATACTATACCCAAAACCTGACAAGCTAATGTTTTTTTGAAGAGTAAATATAATGTGGAATCTGAAACTATAAAAATGCACTTTCATAGTACATTAAAATTTACTGGTCCATTTTAAACTTTCATTAATCTTTGACCCATGAATGATTTCATAATATTGTTCATTTAGAATATATTGGTTCATAGGCACCATCATACAGTATCAAAAATCAAAACTTAGCCGGGAGTGGTGGTACATGCCTGTAATTCCAGTGGCTCAGGAGGCTGAGGCAGGAGGATCACAAGTTCAAAGTCAGCCTCAGCAACTTAATGAGGCCCTGTGCAACTTAGTGAGACCCTGTCTCTAAATTAAAAAAAAAAAAAATTAAAGGCTGGGGATGTGGTTAGGTGGGTAAGTGCCCCTAGGTTCAATCCCCAGTACAATATATATATATATAAACTTTAAAATATCAACACTGATCTCACCAGAAAACCTTTAAGTGTTAAAACACTGTCTAGATCACAGTGTCAAATGCAAATTTCACATTTTTATGTGGTGGCAAAACTTGAAAAGCTCATTCTGTTATCCTTTTGTTGTAATTTTAATGGCTATAGGATCTATAGTGATACAGTGTTTCATTCGTAATCTTGGTGATTTTATTTTCCAAGAGTCTGTTTTATGCAAACCTGGCTCTCCAATTCACCTGCCTCTCTGTCTACTCCTGTTTCAATAGTATACTTTCTGAACTCTTATAGACTCACAATATTTTTTAATATCTGGTAAGTATTTTCTTCTTCTCCCTCTCCTTTTCCTTCCCCTCTCTCTTTTATTCCCTTTCTTTTTTCTTCTGCTTCTGTTTTTGTTTCCCCTCCTCCTTGATCTCTTTTTCTTCCTCCTTCTCCTCCTCCTTCTTTTTATTCCCCTTCCTCTTCTTTACTTCTTCAAATATTTTTTCTTATTCTTAGATGACTGGCCATACACATTTAGAACGAGGTTTTCAAGTTCTACAACAGAAGACAAGGACAGAGATGATCAAAGAGAAATAAATATGTATGTTCACAAAAGACTTGTATAATAATATGCAAAGAATCTTTCTTCATGATTAGCCACAAACTGAAAATAACACAAATGTCTATTAACAATAGAATGAATAAATATACTAAAATACATTGGTAAAATGGAATTTACTACTAAGCATTACAGAAGAAGAGGCTGCTGTATCACAAGTACCAACAAGTCAAAGCAATCTTAAGCATAAAGATAAGCTGGAGTCATCACACTGCTTGATTTCAAAATAAATTACAAAGCTATAGTAATCAAAAAGATATGGAACTACCATAAAAACAGACAAATGACACCAAATACAGAGTCCAGAAATAAATCCATTCATTAACAGTCATTTGATTTCCAACAAAGATGCCAACAACCCACAGTGGGAAACAGTCTCATTAATAAATGGTGATGTGAAAACTGGATACACACAAGCAGAAAATGAAATTAGACCTTATGTCACACCATATAAAAAGCAACTCAAAATGTGTTAAAGACTTAACAGTTAAACCCACCAACTGAAAACATCAGGTAAAGCTCCATGACATTGGCCTGGACAATGACTTTTTTTTGGCCTGTGACACCAAAAATACTGGCAACAATAACAACAACAACAAAAGGCAAATAGTATTATATGAAATGGAAAAGCTTTTACACAGATTAGGAAATAATCAACCAAGTGCAGAGACCTATGAAATGGGAGAATATATTTGCAAAATTTATGTTAAGGGGTTAATATCCAAAATATAAGACACTCAAACAACTCAATACTAAGAAAACCAATAACCTGTTTAAAAAATGAGCAAAAGATCCAAACAGACATTTCTCCAAAGAGGACATACAAATGGCCAACAGATAAGCAAAGAGCATTAGTAATCATCAGGGGGAAATGCAAATTAAAATATTAATGAGATAACACTTCATACCTGTCAGAAAGGCTATTATCAAAAGAAGAAAGATAACAAGTGTCTGGCTTGAAAAGATGTAAAGAAAAGGAAACCTCTGTATACTGATGGTGCAAATGTAAATTAGTACAGCCATTACAGGAAACAACATGCAGGTTCCTGAAAAATCTTAAAGAACTGTCACATTATTGAGCAATCCCACTCCTGGGTACATAGCCAAAAGAAATAAAATGATTATGTCAAAATTATATCTGAATTTCCAGATTCATTGCAGCAATATTCAAAATTGCAACAGTGTGAAATCAACCAAAAATTCAACAACAGATGAATAGATTAAGAAGGTGTGGTACATATACATAATGGCCATATACATAATGGCTTACTATTCAGCCTTAAAAACAAAGGAAAGTCTGTCATTTGCAGCATTGTGGATAGACTTCAAGGACATTATGCTAAATGAAAAAGAAAAAAGCAAGTACAGAAAGAAAAACAGTGCATGATCTTATTTATTTATATGTGAAATCTAAAAAGAGATGAACTCATAGAAGTGGAGTAGAATGGTCAGTGGCTGCAGGTGGGGGTAAAAGTGAGATTGAGGGCATTTTGTTCAGGAGACTCCAGTTAGGAGTGAATTTCAGTTAAGAGTAATAAGCTCAGGAGCTCTATTGTAAAACATGGTGACATTGATTAATAACCATGAAATTATATACTTGAAAATTATAGAGAGTAGACTTAAGTGTTTTGACCACGTACAAAAAGACATGGTAAGTATATGAAATAATATGTTTTTAGTCCTATTTAGCCATTCCATAAAATATACATATTTTAAGACAGCGTGTTTTCAAATTTTGTTATTAGTAGATAAATTTAGAAAAATCTAATTTACTTCTACATGAATTCCTAAGTTCAAAAATCATAATGAAAATTATTAATTATTTTGATTTAATTATATCAGAATTTTTGAGGTATATCTAAATTAAATTTATGATGTAGAAATATATATTAGAGGATTAAAAGGTAGAATATTAAATATTGCACCCGTGTTTTCAAATAGATTAGTACTTTGTAATATACTCTGTATATTGTACCTAAATAAGGATATCAATAACTATGCATTATCATTTATTTTCAAAATTTTGTTTCATATTGATTTTATCTTACATATTACAATAAGATTGTTCTTTAAGGTTGTTCTTTCATTTATTTTCTCAAAAAGGAAAACTGCATCTTGTTAAGTCACAGATATTATGGTGTATTTTTATGCATACTTTTGGAAAGTTTTTAGCTTGTTTATTCTTGCCTTCTTTCAATTTTATTTGGTATATTTTATTTTATGTTTGCTAACCTTTAAAGTTTTCATGTTACACATTTATTTTCTAAGTTTGTGCAACACAAAAATTCATACCAGCAAATTTCAGAGCATTCATTATTTTTCACAGTTTAGTGGATAGTTGCAAATTTCTGACCAATTCATGGAAATTCTGACATTTAGTTACTGACCTCATATTCCTAAGTATATGTTTCTTAATGATTGGAAGTAATGACATTTAAATTTTTTTTCTTCTTTTGGTTTGGTGTTGATTTGCATTCTCTGAAGCAGAAATTTCTTATATTACTAGTTTCTAAACTTCATTGCTGAGAATCAAGAGGCTTTTGACTATTTTCTTAGCAGAGCAGTACTAGCATTCTCACCAGGCCTGGCATATGTTTGATTTTTTTTATGCACATCTGTAAGTAGAGTAATGTTCTCCTTCATGTTATATGGATCATTACTTTTATTTTATACTCCAGTTCCATTTCATAATTCAGTAAGAGTACATAATTTCATGCTTTATGAAGAACTTTGAATGGTTTGGGATATTTTATTTTTAAGAAATGGAACTGTAGATAATTGTTAGTTACTGATATTATGGAACATAGTAATTAAGAGTCAATTTTCTACCTTTTTAAAGTTCAAGTGTCAAAAGGAAGATAAGGGGCTGGAGTTGTGGTTCAGCTGTAAAGGATTTGCCTCGCAAGTGAGAGGCCCTGGGTTGAATCTTTAGCACCACATTAATAAATAAACAAATAAAATAAAGGTATTTTTTAAAGGAAGATAAAGAAGAGACATATGTTATCAAAGCAAATGAATCACTTTCCATTAGATCATCATTGACATGGTCTATTAATTTGTGAAAACCTGGAGTCTTGAAATAAATCTGCAGCTTTTTAAAAATCTGTTTACCTCTCCTTTCCATTCCTATCTGGAAAAATGACTATAAACAATGCTAAGATTTTATATTTAGGCAAATGAAAACAACAAGGATCCTTGATATCAAGGGCAAGCTAGGATATTTAGTTTAGGATCAAAAGCCCAATAATAGTTGATATGGATCAGTGGAGACCTACAAAAATTAGCAACTTCGAGAGAGCAGTGGGATTCCCAGGACATCCTTCAGTGATTCAAGGTCATTGCTGAAAGAACCCACAACTCCAATATTTAATTAGCTTCTTAAACTCAAAGTAATTTAACTCATTTTGCTTTATAATATCCTTGGATATCCCAGAAGTGAATATTTCTTAAAATTCATTTTCTTAGAACAAAGTTTCTAAACCTGAAATCTTGTTGATATTACTGAAGCTATAAAACAATAGAAGCATGTATATGCATTTGATTTTGCATATTTAATCTTGACTTCAAAAAATTGGTCTGAGGATGTAATTCAGTGGTAGAGCACTTGCCTAGCATGTATGAGACTATGGGTTCAATCCCCAGAACCACCCCCAAAATAAAAAATAAATACATATAAAAATATTCACACATGCTTCTATTAAAATGAATCATATGGAGGGTTTTTCAAAGCATAAGAAAGAGAAAAATAACAAAACCAACAATGTTTATAGGCACAGGACCTATTCAAAAATACTTGACATATTAAACACTATAATCAAAATAATAAATGGGTGAAAGATTTTGCCTAAGGATTTGGTAATGATAAAATAAACATATGGTCCAATAAGATTGAAATGTTGTTGACCAAATGTTTAATTAATCACTTATACACACAGAAAGTTCTATTTTGGTGCTTATTTATATTCACATATTTAGATTGATCCATTAAATTATGATATTTGCTTGATAAACCAATTATGCTATCATAGCTATTGAAGAGAACTTACCACAGACTTAGGTATAGTACAATTTGTCTGCATCTAATGGAGGGAAAAAAGGAGGATCTTCCCTTCCATCTTCTTCTTGAGAGCCTCTCTCTCTGCATTCTGCAAAGCCAGAAGATAGAAAGCAGACCAATTCTCAGTCTTTGGTTTTCTTCTGCATAGTATTTATATTCTCTCTCAAAGTGGGAATCTCCCTCAATGATCTCAGTTTTTAGAGTTTTAAATATCATTTTTATGCCTAATTGTGTTACTCTCATCTAAAATCTAATCCCTCATTTCCAGAACAATAATCCTAATTTTTATTCAACACTTCTACTCAAATGTCTAATAAATACCTCAAAATTAACATGTCCCAAACTGAACTATTCTTCTCTCAAATCCTGTACCATTTCTGTCTTCATTTTCAGATGACAGTAAATCCATCCCTTCTCTTTATCCTTTCTTTCATCCTTTCTCCCTCCAGGCCAAAAAATCTGGGTGTTGTTCTTAATTCTTCTTTTTTATCATTATGTCTCAGTCATGATCCAATCTTAGTTTTTTGTGGTTATAAAAATTTACTTACCTTCAGGATTCCATATCTTCACTGCACATATGTCTTACCTGCGTTACCCAATCGCCTTCTGTCTTCTAACCTTGCTACTTGAGGAGTATGTTATCAATGTAGAAGACAAGTTAAATTAATATCACTGTTGTTAACACTCTGGACTCATTTGCTACTTCTCAGGTTTAAAATCAAAGTCCTTACAATTATCTTTGGGGTCCCATGCAGTGTTCCCCTACTATTCTCCATCCTCATTACCCAGGATCTTTTACAAACACACTGACCTCTCTCTCTCCCTTGAGCATACCAGAGACACCATTGCTTAGAGGTCTCTCTAGGTTATCATGCCTTCTCTTAAATACTACCTGTATTCTGAGCACTAGAACAAGAGCCTGAGACATGGTAAGAGCACAATAAATAATTGTCAAATAAATTAATAAATTATTTTTGAAACTTATGTTAGTTTTATCTGAAGTATATATTTTTAAATTCTTCATTTAGACTAGAAAGTGCTCAAAGATCAATGGAGCACTGTAAAAATGACCCAGAAGCAATATTAAAGGGACTAATACAATCTAAATTGCAACTGTTAGAACATCAAAAAGAATAATTATGGTAATTGGTGATAACATATTGATGAAAAAAATCTGAGAGACATTTTGGTTTTTAGATAGAACTCCAAAATAATCCATGAAAGAAAAAATTATTGATAAGTCAAATTTCATTAAATTAAAACATCCACTCTATGAAACATACTGTTAAGAGAATGAAGAGATAAGAAACCAACTAGAAGAAAATAATTGAAAAACATGTTTCTTATAAAGAACTTGTTCCCTAAATATAGGAAGAATTTTTAAAACTCAACAACAAGAAAGCAAATAATCTAATTTTTTAAATGGGAAAAAGATTTTAATGACATTTAACAAAAAAAAAAAGGTTGATGTCAAAGAAGCATGTGAAAAGATGTTCAACATCACATATCAGGAAAGAGTTGCAAACTAAAACAATGAATAACCACTGCTTAACTATTAAGATGGTCCAAATCCCAAACACTAACAACACCATGTACTATTAGGGATGATGAACAGGAACTCTCAATCATTAATGCACATGGTACAGCCACTTGGGAAGATAATATTTGGCAGTTGCTTACGAAAGCTAAATATCCCTCTACCACATGATTTAGCAGTTACATTTATAGATATTTACCCAATCAGGTGAAAACTTTATATTCACACAAAAACCTGTACACAAACACTTATAGCAGCTTTATTCATGACTTCCTAAACACAGATATAACCAAGATGTCCTTCAGGAGGTGCACTGACTATCTGTAGTGTTTCCATGCAATGGAATATTATTCAGTGATAAAAATGCTATCAAACCACAAAAACAGAAATGAATAAATCTTAAATATGTATGGCTAAGTGAAACAATTTAATATAAAAGTGCATACACTGTATAATTCCCGCTACACCACATTTTGGAAAAGCAAAACTACAGAGTCAAAAGATTAGTGATTGCCAGGGTTTTAAGCAGAGTGAAGGGAGGATGAACAGATGGAGCACAGGGGAATTTTAGGGCAATAAAATGTAAGGCAAATTCTGCTAGGGGACTTCTAGAAAGGATTTTCTTCCTGGCAGAAGCAGAGCCTCATGCTCATATTAAAATGACAGAGCTGTATTAACCCTTTTAGTGGCCTGCCTTTGCAGAATGAGAGGGTATAATTCTCAAAATTTGGCAATCAACTTTCAACTATGAAATAGCAAGTTGGAGGACAAAAAGCCATTTCACTAATGTTGAGAATGGAAAAAAAAAATGGTTTACTATGATTACCTTGAAAACTCGCATTTCCAAACTTCAGTCAAATAAATAGTTCAAATTTACACTTTTAAAACACATCTAGGAGAACATTAAGATACTAAAAAATAGAAGAAGGTGAAAAGAAAAGGCTTCCTTATGAAGGATGCTACCTAATACAAAACAAGAGAAAGGTCAGTATTTTTAAAATTACCACCTTGAAAACCTAGCATAATACCAGCATAAAACCCAGTATAAAAAGGTTCATTAATGCATGCTAAAATCATTGGGAAAAAACTTATGAAGAATGGGATATATGTCAAGATCATTGTAATGTTTTGAGCAACCAATTAAAAAAAAGAATGGGATATACATAAAGTTTCAAAATATTAACCTGCAAGTTACCTACTCATTATAAAAAGAGAAATATACCTGTATGATTTGCTTGTCATCATCTTGTCCAAAACCAACCTGAGCCTCACTAGTAGTGAGACAATCTGACATTATGTGCCTTCCAGTTTGATACAATATAAAGTGCACACACTTATAAAATATTTTTACAAAAAATGTTTAATATGAGTGTATAAATCCTCCAGATCTAACTTCCAATTTATACCAAATGCAGTATCTACTGAATTAAACTGACACCCTCCAAGTGGAACCATTAACTAAGCTCACAGTGTGGAATATCCAATATGATAACTAATGTGAGAGGTTTATTTGAAAAGACTAAAGAAGCATACATAGCATGCGCAATGAGTGAACTTTGATTTAATTATGAATTATAAATAAATGACTATATAAAGACATCTTGTTAACAATATGGAAAATTTGAATTTTTTTCTTTATTTTATTTTGTTAATGTACTTAATAGTGCATCATAGTTTTACACAACAGTGGGGTTTATTTTGACATAGTCATATATGCATAGAATATAATTTGCTCCACTTCCATCTCCCATGCTTCCTCTTTCCCTTCCCTCCCCTCATTCCATTATTTACACGTCTTCCATATATTTATTTATTGTTTTTTAATTGGTGCTGTATAGATATACATAAAGGTGAAATTCACTGTGGAATAATCATATATGTACATAGCAAAATTTGCCAATTTCATCCTTCAGTTCCTCACTTTTCCTGTCCCTCCTGCCTTCCCCTCAATCCCGTTCCTTTACTCCACTAATCACCCTTCTATTTTTATGGGATTCTACCCCTACTTTTCTTTTTTTTACCTGTGAGAGAAAACATTTGAGCCTTGATTTACTGAATCTGGCTTGTTTTACTTAACACAGCATTCTCTCTATATGTGTGTATGATATATAGCATATGTATATGAATATTTTTATCACATATATATCATATACACAATCATATATATATATATATATATATATATATATATATATATATATTATTCATCTGTTAACAAGCACCTGAGTTGGGTTCATAACTTGATTATTGTGAACTGTGCTGCTATAATATTGATGTGCCTATAACACTACAGTATACTGATTTTAATTAATTTGGATAAATACCAACAAGTGGAATAGCTGCATCATATGGTGATTCCATTTCCAGTTTTTTGAGGAATCTCCATACTGCTTTCCAGAGTGATTTTATTAATTTCCAGTCTGACAACAATGTATGAGTGTACCTTTTCCCCTATGTCCTCATCAACATTATATATATATATATTCTTGATGATTGCTATCATAACTGGAGTCAGATGAAATCTCAATGTAGTTCTGATTTGAATTTCCTTGATTGATAGGGATGTAGAACATTTTTTCACGTAAGAATTTGCCTTTTGATTTCTTCTTTTGAGAAATATCTGTTCAGTTCTTTTGCCTATTTATTGATTAGATTATTTGTTCTTTTGCTGTTAAGTTTTTTGAGTTCATTTTATATTCTGGCCATTAATCCCCTTTGGGGGAGTAGCTGGCAAAGACTGACAATTTAAATATTGACTAGATTTTTTCGTGGGGGGTGGGTACCAGGGATTGAACTCAGGGGCACTCCCCCACTGAGTCACATCCCCAGCCCTATTTTTTGTATTCTATTTAGAGACAGGGTCTCATTGACTTTTTAGCACCTTGTTGTTGCTGAGGCTGGCTTTGAACTCGCAATCCTCCTGTCTCAGCCTCCCACGCTGCTGGGATTACAGATGTGCACCACAGTGCCTGGCTAAATATTGACTAGATTTTAATGGTACTATGAAATCACCATTAACTTTTTTCAGTACTATAATGATATTGAAGGTCATGCACTGTTTAGGAATGAAGCATATCATATTATATGTAACTTAATTCCAATTCAAAAAAATAATTCACATTAAAAGGATAGAGAGATATGTATCTCTCTCTATACATATATATCTACACACAGACACATATATAAATTAGATGATTGATAGATAATACATAGGTCATTGATCAATAGATAGATAGAGTAAATTATGTTAGCAGTTGGTAAAACTAGGCAAAGGCATAAAGTTAATCATTTTTTCCTCAACATTTTATTTTTAAAAATTTCAAAATACAGAAAAGATGGAAGAATTGGATAGAGAACATTCATATGCCCATCAACAAAATTCTGCAACTGAAAACATTTTGCTAAAGTTACTTTATCATATGTCTATCCATCCAGTGACTTGTCAATCTTACTTTTTATGCATTTTAAAGTTGCAAACATCAGGATATCTAATCCCTAAACACATCTGCATGTGTCTTATTAGAGTGATGATCATTTATTGTACCAGTTTTTCAACTTCTTTGTAGGCTTGAAAGCTCTTCAAAAGTTGAATGAAAACACAGAAAAATAGCTCGCAGCACATGGTTCACTCAAATTGGAAGTCCTTATCTTCAACCATTATTGCCACAATTTCTAAGTGTATTACTGCTCAAATCCTGAAGGATCTACTCTTTATTATGTCTCTTCTATCAGGCTTTACTCTGAAGGGAGAAGCCAGCAGAGTATATTCTCCCTAGAGGTTCCTATTGGATTTGGTGAGAGTGATAGGGACATCCTGAGAGCAGAAGCCAGAGAGAGTAGTTTGAAGCACAAGTAGGTGGCAAAAAGAAAAAAAAAATGGAGATAGAGATAGTCACAACACTTAGGAAAATATTATTATTAATGGGCAGTGGCAGAAGGTGAAGGACAGGAGAAAGAAAAGAGAGCAGACAAAGCTATGAAGGGTCCAGTGAACATTTTCTTTTCTTCCATTGTAAAGATAATAACATGGCTAAAAATCACAAGGAATGGAACACGTTAAAAGTCAATCTTCCATATGTGGTTTTCAATGCTTTCTATTTAAGTTTTAGGGTAATTAAAGGGAATGTTAACAACAGAAATTCTAGAATATAAGAACAGGGAAGACTGGAAAGAATGAGATCCAGAGAATAGATGATAGAGTTTGACTTACAAGTTTACCTAGCTTCTTGTTTTTGACAAGACAGGGAGTTGGAATGGGAGTAGATAAGGGATTATGTTTACTCTCAGGAAAAATGCAGGAAAAATACTAAAATTTTAAGAGTCATAACAATCCACTGAGATTTTTGCTAAATCCAATTAAGAGATGAAATACCAAGGTATTTAAAGTTGCAAACATCAGGATATCTAATCCCTAAACACATCTGCATGTCTTATTAGAGTGATGATCATTTATTGTACCAGTTTTTCAACTTCTTTGTAGATTTGAAAGCTCTTCAAAAGTTGAAGTGAAAACACAAAAAAATAGCTCGCAGAACATGGTTCACTCAAATTGGAAGTCCTTATCTTCAACCATTATTGTTATGACTCTTAAAATTTTAGTATTTTTCCTGAGAGTAAACATAAACTTTTGACCTCTACTTCCTCTCTAAGGTCAAAAGTGAAGCCAAAGCACTGAAGAGTTGGGAGATTTGAGATGAGTAGAAAGGATAGGAAATGGCACTGTAGGTGGCAAGTTAACAGGCTTCACTCATAGTGATCTTCAACTGGATTTTATTCAGATCATCCTCTAAAGGTATGTTAAATGCTTGCCCTTGTGATTTCTTGGTGTTGCCAAATTGTCAAACAAAACAGGTATAATCTGCGCTCCTTCTCCCAAATTGCTCCTTTTATAAATATTTATCATGTATGAGCATATCAGAAATAGGCAGCTAAACTGTTTGTTCCTTTCCTTTTATGGTGAGGATGTTTTAGTCTTCCCTGGGCACTAGGATTCATGCCTTTCTCAAAATTTTTCTTCTAGTTCCTTCTGCTGGCAGGTAATAACACCAATCCATCTATAGCCTCTCCTATCCCTTCTCTAAACTGTAATCATCTTCATCCCTTCTCTCACAATTAAATTTGAGACTATTACTAGCTTTGTCATTTTAGCAAAAAAAAAATTGATTGGGTGTGATTAATTTGAAGTAAGTGTCAACACATCTTATTATATCTACTGGTAGAATATTACCAGTTAATGCAGAGCATTTTCAAAACACATGATTAATGGTTTCATAGTTTTTACACAGGATCTGAAATCACCATCACTGAATTTTCTGTAATTATGTATTTGCAGTCCCTTTTTAAGTAATACACATGTAGACACTATGTGTGACACATAAAAGGTTATAAATGTTGTATTGCATTTTTAATTTGAAAGGAAGTAAAGAAAGAAGGGAAGGGAGGATCAGCAGATGCCATTTCCCCTTAGCAAACAATATGTCTTGCTTTAGCTATAAATTACATTCAAGTTCTATTCTTACATTTTGCCAAGCTAAAATGAATCCTCCTGTGCAGATGTTAATACTTTAAGTCATAATTAGTCAAGAAACCAAATTATGTAAAGAAGCTAAGTATGTTGATGATAGCAACATTTGGAACGCTCAGAAAAATATTTTAGAAGTTTATATTGTTTAAAATATTTTAGGATGAAGGAAGATGGCGGCGAGGGGAGTGCATTGCCCCCGTGTGCTGCTTCACTGTGTGGGAGTATGACAAGTCAGGACGGCTAAAGGATATCTTGTTAGGAATTTCCAGCAATAGTGGGGTGCTCCGGAACCTGGAGGAAGGATTTCCATCGCACGAGGATCGGCTACGGGGACTCAAACGAGAGACGTTTGTCGCACGGAGGGTAACACTGCTTATTCAGCAAATCGCCCCGCGGCTAGAGTCTGCAGCGCGCGCTGGGATAGAGACGCAGGGTTACAGCGCTGCAGTTTCTGCCAGCCGCGTGAGCACCGTACTCAGGGCTGAATTCTGGGTTCGAGACGGGGGAAGGAAGCGGTCCATCTCGGTTCTCCACACCAGTCAGACCACAGAGGAGGCCAGCAGCCACCATGTTGGTAAACACCTCCCCTGTTTTTGACTGACCGCAGCTCATTCAGCCATAGAACAGGTAATTTCAGGCTGCAATTCGCCTGCGGCTTGCAGACAGATTGCTAGGGTTCAGCGCCTGGGTGCTTCTTAGAACCTGATTTTATCGGAGAGACCACCGAGCGCGGGGCGGCCGAGTTCCGGCTCCCGGAACCGTCCCGGAACTGCCCTGGCCCAGGACTGCGGAGCCTGCGGAGGCTGCTTCTTGGACCCTGCCCCTATCAGAGCATACACCAAGCACTAAGCAGCCGAATTCCGGCTCCCGGAACTGAGCCCGCAGGGACTGCTTCTTGGAGC